>NC_058132.1:3999088-4015760 GCF_016433145.1 Gracilinanus agilis
TCTCTCTCTCTGTCTCTCCCTCTGTCTCTCCCTCTCTGTCTCTTTCTCCCTCTCTGACTCTCCCTCTGTCTCTCCCTCTCTGTCTCTGTCTCTTTCTCTCTCCCTCTCTGTCTCTGTCTCTTTCTCTCTCCCTCTCTGTCTCTCTGCCTCTCCCTCTCTGTCTCTGTCTCTCTCTCTGTCTCTCCCTCTCTCTCTGTCTCTCCCTCTGTCTCTCTCTCTGTGTCTCTTTCTCTCGCCCTCTGTCTCTCTCTCTGTGTCTCTTTCCCTCTCCCTCTCTGTCTCTCTCTCTGTGTGTCTCTCCCTCTGTCTCTCTCTCTCTCTATGTCTCTTTCTCTCGCCCTCTGTCTCTCTCTCTGTGTCTCTTTCCCTCTCCCTCTCTGTCTCTCCCTCTGTCTCTGTCTCTCTGTCTCCCTCTCTTCCTCTCTCCCTCCCTCTCTCCCTCTCTCTGTCTTTCCCTCTCTCCCTCTCTCCTCTGTCTGTCTCCGTTTCTCTCTGTTTCTCTTCCTTTCCTTCTCCTTCTCTGTCTCTGTCCCTCTGTCTCTGCCTCTGTCTCTCTCTGTCTCTTTCTCTTTCAAATTTATTGTTGGCTTTTGAGATTCTTTTCTTTGTAAATGTTTAGTTCCCATAGTCCCCTCTCCCATCTCCTATCCCACCACAAAGAAGCCGAGCAGGGCATCAGTTACACAGGAGCAATCCTGTGAAATGTATTTCCAGGTTGGTGGCATCCAGCGTTCCTCTTTCTGTGGGTGTGGGGAGCATCTTTTTCTCCTGATGCTTTGGATACTGCCCGCATCAGAGCAGCCGGATCTTTCTCAGTTGGTCAGAATTCAATATCGTTGCCATCAGGCGCAGTGCCGATCTCCTGGTTCTTTTAATTCACTTTGTTCTAATTGGTCTTGCCATATTTTTCTGACCCCCCCCCCCCAATTTCATATATATATATATTCCTTCCTTCCTTCCTTCCTTCCTTTTATAAGCCCTTCTCTTCTGTCTTAGAATCAGTACTGTGGTTTTGGTTCCAAGGCAGAAGAGTGGTAAGGGCTAGGCAGTGGGGGTTAAATGACTTGCCGAGAGTCACACAGCTAAGAAGTGTCTGAAGCTAGATTTGAACCCACGATCTCCCCTCTCTAGGACTGACTTTCCATTCACTGAATCACTCAACTGCTCCCTCATCATTTCTTGGAGCACCACAGTCTGCCATCACAATCATGCCGCAATGACTTGTTTGGCCATTCCCTCCATTTCTGATTCTTTGCTCCACAATAAGAGCTGCAAAAAATATTCTCACCCTCCTCTCATTGAGAAAGCAAGCAATTTGATATAGGTTATACATACATGTGTAGTCATGCAAGGCACATTTCCATATTAGTCACGTTCTGAAAGAAAATGCAGACCAACCCTACCCCAAAAAAATGAAGTTCAAAAAAATATGCTTTGATCTTCTTTCAGACCCCTTCAGTTCTTTCTTTGGAGGTGAATAGCATCTTTCATCATAAGTCCTTCAGCATTGTCTCAGATCATTGTATTGCTGAGAAAAGCCAAGACTTTCACACTATTACTGTTGCACTGTTACTGTGTACAATGTTCTCCTGGTTCTGCTCACTTCATTTTGCATCCATTCATTTTAGTCTTTCCAGGTTTAAAAAAATGCTGCTGCTTGTCATTTCTCATAGCATAATGATATTCATTCGCACTTATATATCACAGCTTATTCAGCCCCTCAATGTTCAATTATTTGCCACTACAAAAAGAATCACTATATACCTTTACATATAGATCATTTTCCTTTAAAAACATCTCTTCTGGATATGGACCCTAATAGCGATATCACTAGATCAAAGGGTATATATGGTTTTATAGTCCTTTGGGCATGGCTCCAAATGGATCTCCAGAGTGGTGAGGTCAGTTTGCAACTTCTCCAACAGTGTGTTAGTATTCCAATTTCCCCCCACTCCCACCTGGTCTTTTTCATATTAGCTAATTTGATAAGTGTAAAGTGGAACCTCAGAGATTTTTTAATTTACATTTCTCTAACCAAGAATGATTTAAAAGGGAAGCTAGGTGGTTTGGTAGGTAGAGTGCCAGACCTGGGGTCTGGAGGTCCTGGGTTCAAATATGGCCGCAGACACTTCCTAGTTGAATGTCCTTGAGCAAGGTACTTAACTCCAATTATATAGCCTTTAGTGTTCTTCGGTCTTGGAACCATACTTGTTAATTCTAAGACAGAAGGTGAGGGTTTTTTAAGAGTGATTTAGAACATTTTTTTTTGTAGAATTTTGGATATCTTGGATTTTTTTTATCTGAAAACTGCTGGTTTATAACCGTTGCTCATTTATCAATTGGGGAATGACTCATATTCTTATACATTTGACTCATTTCTTTATATATTTGAGAAATGAGGCTATCAGAGAAACTTACTGTAAATTTTTTGACAGTTATAATTACTGTATTATCTTTCCTCCCTGTTTATCATTCTCTCTGTCCTTTAACCCTGTTCCTCCTCAAAAATGTTTTGCTTCTGACCACCAGGTCCCCCAATCTACCCTCTTTTCTATTATCCCCACCCCCTTCTCTTATCCCCTCCCCCTTATACTTTCCTGTAGAGTAAGATTTATTTTTCTACTCAACTGAATGTATATGCTATATTCATCCCCCCCCAAAGGATTATACCCAGTTTTGCTGGGTAGGTGATTCTTGGTTGTAATCTTAGTCCCTTTGCCCTCCAGAATAATAATATTATTGGAATATATGTTATTTGGAATTTTGAGGGTTATTTGGGGTTCATTTGAGTTTTAAATATGTAAATATATGACATAAACTTCCTGTGGACGTTTAGGGGATTTGGAAACTACATTTCCCACGATTCCTCTTGTAAAACAGGTAGACAGGAAGTAGAGAGCAGTATAAGACTCCTGAGCTCATTGGGGAGGTCTCTTTGCTATGAGGCAGCCAGGTGGGCAGGAGGTAATGGCGGGTGATTTGAATTAGATCTTAGCAGGCACGTGGTCTTCTTTATTTTACCAACATGGCTTTAATTAAAATATTAATACTTCGATCTATATCCATCTATATCAATTTTATTCATAACAAATATGAAGTCTAAGCCTTCTGGATGTGTAATCCTGACTGTGGCTCCAAAATATTTGAATAGTTTCTTTCTGGATGCTAGCAATAATTTCTCCTTGACTTATGAGTTCTTGGAAGTTGGTTATAACATTCCTGAGAGGTTTCATCTTGAGATCTCTTTTAGGAGGTGATGAGTAGATTCTCTCAATTTTTAATTTACCCACTGGTTCTTGGATATCAGGGGAGTATTCCTTGATCATTTCTTGAAAGATAATATCTAAACTTTTTTATCATGGCTTTCAGGTAGTTTTTTTTCCAATAAGTTTTCCAATAATTCCCAATAATTCTTAAAGTATCTCTCCTTTTCTAGGTCAGTGGTTTTCTAATGAGAATTTTCACACTTTCTTCTATTTTTTCATTGTTTTGATTTTTAAAATTCTTTTTTGATCTCTTTTAGAGTCATTGGTTTCTATTTGTCCAATTCCAATTTTTAAGCATTATTTTCTTCAGCGAGAATTTGTATCTCCTTTTCTACTTGGCCAATTCTGCTTTTTAAGAAAATTTTTCTCTTCTGTTGATTTTTTGTACCTATTTTACCATTTGACTTATTTTATTTTTTTAAGGTATCATTTTTTTTCAGTTTTTGTGTCTTCTTTACCAAACCATTAACTTTTTCATGATTTTCTTGAGTTGCTCACTTCTTTTCTCAAATTTTCTGCTTCTTCTCTTATTTGATTTTTAAAAGTCCCTTTTGAGTTCTTCCAAGAATGCTTTTTAGACCTAAGGTCAATTCACATCTTTTCTTTGAGGCTGTGGGTGTAGCTGTTTTGACATTGTTGTCTTCAGCTGTTTAACACTCCTGTCATCTATGGGCTGAGAGTTCTGGAGGCTGCCACCACTGATTCAGTCATCCCCAAGATCTGCTGCTGGTTTGCTGAAGAGCCATGTCCCACTCTCATCCCAGTGACACAAACCTTCTTCCTATTGACCTTATAAGTTATCTTGGGCTGGAAAATTGTTTCACCTCATTCTTTTGTTGGTTTTGCTGCTCTAGAATCTGTTTTGAAGTGTTAATTTACCAGTTATTTGGAGGGAAATTTGGGAGAGCTTAAGAGAGCCCCTGCCTTTATTCTGTCATCTTGGCTCCACCCCCATCCATTTCTTTTTTTTTTTTTTTTTTGCAAACCAGGTCATTTGCACTCTTCCCTTCTTCCATTGCCTGTCTGGTGTTCCAAGATCTTTAGTGACTCTAGCTCATTGACCACATCTCTCAGATCTTTCCTTGAGCAAGCATGTTGTCATCTGGGCCAGATATCCAGAACTCTTCAAGAACTCTTCAAAGAGAGCTGGGTGCACTCTCACTCATTGTCTGTCAGCTCCTATTGTGTCCTTTCCAGCCCAAAGTTCACTTTTCTTGGCAGAAAAAAGGAACAAATCAAGGACTAAGCAGCCCTGTCTTCTCTCTGTTCTTACCACTGCTTTTTATACACTCAGCAGCAGTCTCATCCCTTCTTTGATCCCCTTTCTAATGCAGCTAGAAATAAAATGTCTTGTGTTGTGTCCTCTTCCCTCACCAGCCTCACGGCATTCTGAATCTGACCACTCCTGACGCAATCCCTACTGGACTTTGCTGTGCTTTTATGGTCATCTTCAATGACCTACCCTTACCTCTCTCTTGTTCATGCTTCTTTTAAACCCAAGTTACTCAGTGAATTCCCTATGAGCCCACATCAGTCTCTCCAGACAGTTCCCAGTCCTCCTCATCCAAATTGTTTCCCCTGATTTCTTTGGGATTTTATTCTTAAGTGACTCCCATGCTTCCTGGATTGACTTGAGAATGTTAGTCAACAGGTTTTTACCTATCTTCCCTCTGAACTTTTTAGGCTTGGCTTTTCCAACACAAAGGGTATATGCAAATGAAGCCTGACTTTCTTCTCCATCTTTATCCAACAAAAAAGTTCTAGGTCAGTGGTAGCAAATTCAGATATAACAGGGGGCCACTAAACCCTACCTAAGGATTCTGATGGGCTGCATATTGACTTAGTTAACCACATATCAACACTTTCTGTGTTCTGCTATATTTTAAAATTATTTTGGTTAATAATTCCCAACAATATTTTAAACCCTTATCTTTTGCCTAGAATGGTTGCTAAGTATTGGGTCCAAATCAGAGGAACAGTAAGGGCTAGAGAATTGGGGGTAAGTCAGTTGCCCAAAGTCACGGGGCTGGCCAACAATACTTTAATCTCTTTGGATAGTCTAGGGGAATCTTGTGACTACATTCTCCACGTAACTTGATTGACATCTCTGCTCTAAAGTGCCTCTAATTTCTACCTTGGCAGAGTTCTTTGCTCTTACAGAAAGTCATATCTAGAAGTGAATTTGCCTTGTTGGTTTCAGTGCATTTTAATGAAATTATTATTTAGACAAGTGAAGAAGTGATTCATTTCTGTTTTTGGCTGGTGTTATTCAATAGATGTCTGAATAAATGAAGTCTCCCCTCACTGTTATATGGTACCTTTGTGCCAGGCCATTGGTCTGTTTCCCAAACTCATCATCTATTTCTTCTTTCTATCCAGGTAGCCTCTAGTGTAGTCCAGCAAAAAATTATTTATTTTTCCATCCAGTGACTTAAAAAAAACAACCTCTTACCTTCCATTTTAGAAGCAATACTGTATATTGGTTCCAAGGCAAAGGAGTGGTAAGGGCTAGGCAATGGGAGTTAAGTGACTAGCCCAGGGTCACACAGCTAGGAAGTGTCTGAGGTCAGATTTGAACCCAGAACCTCCCTTCTCTGGACCTGGTTCTCAATCCACTGAGCCATCTACCTATCTATTGACTTTCACTCCAGTGTTTTCTATCATATTTGCCCTCTTGTATTTCTTCACTAATTTATTATCTTGATATTCAATGCCATCCTGCTGCATATTTTTGCCTGTCCTGTTTCTTTTAAATAAAATAAAGGCATGCAAGGATATATATTCCAATCATGCACTCTTCTCACCAAGCCTCAGTAATACTTAAGTCCTATTTCCCCTTGTATTAAGATCTCCAATTCATCTTACTCTTTGCTAAACTTTGCATCTTTGTGTACAAATATTTGAGGCGATGGCTTTGCTACTGACTCCTCTTTGGGACTGTGTCTTCTGTGAACTTCCAGGTGCCTAAACTGCTATTCTTCTTCCCTCATTTAGGCTACGCTCTATGGCACCTAATTTGGTTGATATAGGTGGTGGGGGGGGTTCTCCCTTCCCAATCCCCTTTAATTTAAAGCCTTTTTGATAAGCTTGATCACTCCTCTTCTGGTTGAAATCCTGTCATTTAAAATGTGTTTTTATCTTTTCTAATTACATGTAAAATAATTTTAACATTCATTTTTTTTAACCCTTGTACTTCGGTGTATTGTCTCATAGGTGGAAGATTGGTAAGGGTGGGCAATGGGAGTCAAGTGACTTGCCCAGGGTCACACAGCTGGGAAGTGTCTGAGGCCGGCTTTGAACCCAGGACCTCCTGTCTCTAGGCCTGACTCTCAATCCACTGAGCTATGCAGCTGCCCCTTAACATTCATTTTTATAAGTTTTCTCCTTCCTTCACTCTCTTCCCTCCTTCTTGAGAAGGCAAGCAATATTATATAGACTATCTCTGTGCAGCCATGTGAAACACATTTCCACATTAGTCTAGTTAAAGAAAACACAGACCCAAAACGAAACACAAGAGAAAGTTAAAAAAATAAATAAGTGTGCTTCAATCTGCATTCAGACTTCATCCATTCTTAACCTGGAGCTGGATAGCATTTTCCATCGTAAGAATTTCCTAATGTTCTTAGATCACTGTGTGACTGAGAATAGCCAATAGTATTCCTGCTACTATGTAAAATGTTCTCTTGGTTCTGCCCACTTCACTTTGCATCAGTTCATTTAATCTGTTCAGTTTTTTTTCTGAAACCCGACTGCTCATGATTTCTTGTGGCACGATAGTATTCCGTCACTGCCGTGGTCAGAAAATCTAAATCCCATTTTAGATTCCGTCGTTTTCGGCAGCTCTCCATTAATCTGCCTGCCTGTCCCTTTCCTTTCATCGATGTGTCCTTCCTCAGCTTGTTCTCCTTCGGTCTATCTGATCTCCACTCCCCAGTTCATCTCTCTGTTCCTCTGACTACTCCTTTCAAATTAATGCCTCCTCTCCATCCTCCTCTCCTCTTCTTCCTTGTCTCTCCCAGGGATATATAGAAAGAGACTTCCCCATCAACCTGTGTGTTTGTCTGCCTTTTGAGTCTGTCTTTCTGTATGTCTTTCCTCCTCTCAGTCTGCATGTGCTCTCCCTAGTCTCAGTTTGCCTTCCTACACTGGTGTCTTCCTTTTCATTCCATCTTTCCTCCTCCTTGAGCTCTGTACAAACCTCTTCAATGTCTTTTCCTTATCCCAGTCTGTCGAGCCATCTCATCTGTCTGTCTCCCCTGATTCCCCGCTTTGAGCCCTGGGCAGACAGGCTCTCTCCATGTCAAGGTCTATCTCCCCATCAGTTTGTCTGCCCCTGCCTTACTTGACTTCTCCTCAATCCTGTTTTGTCCCTTCTCAGGAGCTCTGGCCTGCCTCTATAATCCCATTGTTCTCTTTAGCTCAACTGTTGCCTGTGCCCTCTTCTGTCTATCTACCCCCACCCAATACCCTACCATGTGTCTCCTGGCCAGTCTCTGCCCTCTCCTTCTAGGCCCTGACTTTTTTTCACTTGTCCATCTCTAGCTCCCTCCACTTGGAATTGTATTCCAATTGGACATCGTCCCCATCCTTCAGTCTTCCCAAGCGTCCTCCAATTTCACCAGTGTATTTCATCCCCATAATCTCATCTCCATTGTCTCTCTCAGGCTCTGACTCCTGCCCTCCCCTCCCTGCATCTCCTTCGAGCCCCTTGGCTGTGGGGGTAGGGGCTCTACCGGCCTCTCCTGCCTCCCCCCACCAGCCCCCCAGTCCTCCCTGACTTTTGCCTCAGGGATCTGGAAGTCCATAAGCCACTGCCATTCTCCATTCCAACCCCTCACATCCACTTTGGGGGCATCTCTTGCCTACTTTCTCCTCTCATGGTTTCTCATTTCTTTCTGCCCTTTCCTATTCTTTGGGGAGGTTTTGGTACTCCAATAGAGCCTTCCCTCTCTCCTCATTCTCCTCCCCTCTTCCTTTGCAGAGTCTCAGAGCCCTGCTGTTACACTGAATGTGATTCTATAATAAAGGGCCTTAAAGGTCATCAAGCCTGAGCCCTTCTCTTCCACAGATGGGGAAGCTGAGGCCAGGAAAAGAGAAGTCCAAGAACTGAGGAGGCAGGTTCAAAGCCGAGGTCAGGGCTTGGCTGGTCAACAGACTTCAAGCTAGTGTTTGAGTCCAGAAAGGACAGCTCAGGACCATCTCCAATTTCTGAAGGGCTTTCATTTGGAAGAGGAATTCAGAGCTTCTCTTTGGTAGACTAGGAACAGTGCACAGGGAAGCTCATTATGGTTCATTCATTTATTCATTCGTTTATTTTTAATTTTATTTACTTTTTATTGTCATGCAAAAACCCACTTCCATATTGGTCACTGTTGTAAGAACACACCCATACACAACCAAGTAACACCAAAGATACACTGATGGGAAAGACGACTGCAACAGCTCTTTCTCTAGAGGTGGATAGCATTCCCTGTCATAAGTCCCTCAGGATTGTCCCAGATCTTGGCATTGCTGAGAGTAGCCAAGTTCTCACAGATAATCATTTAATATTACTGTTACTGAGAACGATGCTCTCTCTTAGTTCTGCTTATTTCGCTTTACCTCAGTTCCTGCAGATCTTTTCAGCTTTCTCTGAAATCATCTTGCTTATAATTCTCATAGCACAATAGTATTCCATCACCAACATGTACCACAATTTGTTCAACCATTCCTCAGTGGACGTCCATCCCCTCAATTTCCAATTCTTTGCCCTTGCAAAAAGAGCTGCTAGAAATAGTTTTGTACGAGAAGGTTCTTTCCCTTTTTTTATTATCTCTTTGGGATACTGACCTAGTAGTGGTCTTACCTAATCAAAGGGTATGTACGGTTTTATAGTCCTTTGTGTATAGTTCCAAGTTGCCCTCCAGAATGATTGGATCCATTCACAACTCCACCAACAATGTATTAGTGTCCCAATCTTGCCATATTCCCTCCAACATTTATCGCTTTCCATTAGTGTCATATTGTCCAACCTGTTAGGTGTGAGGTGTTTTAATTTGCATTTCTCTAACCAAGAGTGATTTAGAACATTTTTTCATTGGATTATCGATGCTTTGATTTCTTCTTCTGAAAACTGCCTATTCATATATCCTTTGACCATTTGTCAATTGGGGAATGGCTTGTACTCTTATAAATTTGACTTAGTTCTTTATAAATTTGAGGAATTAGACCTTTATCAGAATTGTTATAAATTTCCCCCCCCCCCCCAGTTTGTTGTTTACCTTCTAATCTTGGCTGCATTTGTTTTGTTTGCACAAAAGCTTTTAAATTTAATATAAGCAAAATTACTCATTTTATATCTTGTAATGTTCTCTCTCTCTTGTCTGGTTATATATTCTTCCCTTCTACATAGAACTGTCAGGTAAACTGTTGTATATTCTCCCAATTTACTTATGGTTTTCCTCTTCATAGCTAAATCACATACCCATTTGACCTTATCTTGGTACTGGGAGTGAGCTAGTGTTCTATACCTAGCTTCTGCCATAGTTTCCCAATTTTCCCAGCACTTTTTTTTTTTACATAGTGAGTTTTTATCCCCAAAGCTGGGATCTTTGGATTTATCAAACACTAGTTTGCTGATGTCTTTTATCCTTAGTCTGTTCCATTGATCCACCCTTCTATTTCTTAGCCAGTTCCAGATTGCTTTGATAATTGTTCCTTTATGGTTCAAATTTAAGATCTGGTAATACTGGGCTAACATCCTTCACAGTTTTTTCAGTAGCTCCCTTGATATTGATCTTTTGTTCTTCCAGATGAACTTTGTTATTACTTTTTCTAGTTCTATAAAATCGGGTTTTGTTGGTTGTTTGGCTGGGATGGCATTGAATAAATTAATTTAGGCAAGATTGTCATTTTTATTAGATTAGCTCAGCCTACTCGTGAGCAATTAATGTTGTCCAATTGTTTAGATCTGACTTTGTGTTTTGTCATCGTGTTCATATGATGCCTGTGCTTGCTTTGGCAGGTAGATTCCCTTCATTATGGTTTAATTGTATAATTTTCAAGTTTACTAACTACATACCATGTTTAAGGCTCTGTGTTGATGCTTCTACCTTCTATGTCATCCCATCCTATCTCCAGGTCTTTGCCCACTATGTGCCCCATGCCTAGAATGCTCTCCCTCTTCAGCTCTGACTCCAAGAAACTCTAGCTCCCTTCCAGACTCAGCTCTAAGAACTCTTTCTTGTCTCCCCACATCACCTTGTACTTGTGTTTTTACTGCTCTTACCATATTGTTCTTCCCCTCCCTTAAGGTGAATGTCAGCTCCCTGAATGAATGAATGAAACATTTATGAAGCACCACCGTGTGCACAACACTGGGTTAGGGCTGGGAAAATGAACAAATCATGTTCCAATGGAGAAGCAGCTCCTGGAGGGCAGAAACTCTCCGTTACAGCCTTGGTATCCACCAGTATGTAGTTGAGAGCCTGGCACAAATTCACAAAATGGCCACCTGTCAGGGTTGGAGGAGCCTCGGAGGTCTCCCCCAAGCCTTTCCCCAAAGGAATGTCCTCTCCAGCATCTCCCAGGAGAGGTCCTCCAGTCCCGACATGGAGGCCTCCAGGAAGGGGCAGCCCATTCCACGTTGGGCAGCTCCCATTGTTAGCTTGTTCCTCCAGACAGCCTTGATGGGTCTCTTCCTAGCTCTTCCTCTCCTCCCCTCAGGCTTCTGGTTCTTCCTCCTGGGGCCGAACAGATGAATCTCATCTTTCTTCCTCCCCCGATGGTCCTTCCCATACTGAAAGAAAAGCAATCGTGTCTCCACCCCCTCTCCCTGCCAGCCCCAGGCTTCATGCATTCTTAATTTAACTCAACAAACTCTTGCTGAATGAAGGGCGGGATGAATGAAGGCAAAGAGGAAAACTTAGCCAGTCCCTGATCTCAAGGAGCTTATACTCTTCTGGGGATATAGAAATGTATATATGTGCATCCCTAGAGACCTGCCTTTTACTACATACATGTATGACTACTTAGATTGGGGTACAAATGCATATATGCCTTCGTAGGCAGACAGATGTATCACTATGAATGTCTAAACGATGGTTAGAGATCTGTCTACAGTGGGATCTCTCCATATGGAAAGGAATAACAGCAATTCAAGGAAGAAGCAGGAACCCAGAGAGAGGGCTGTAGACAAAGGACTGCAGTCATATTTCGAGGGAGGAAGTCATTCGCTTTTGTAGAGCAATCAGAGAAAGCTTCTTGGAGGTAGAGGATCAGAGTGGAAGCTTGAAACAAGGATTAAGTAATCTGGCACAGCAGAGAAGTCTGCCAGGAGCCAAGATCTTGAGTTCCCAGCCTGCTCAGCCATGGTCTTGGGCGCACCCCTTGGGCTCCTCAGTTCCCTCACCTCTACATTTGAGGGATGCTGGTCTAGATCACTTCCGAGGATCCTCTCAAGCTCTAGATCTCTTATTCCATGACTCCTTGAAGAGAATGTTTCCGGACCCTGAAGATGGCAAGGCAAGGGCATAGATTCTGGAAATAGACAGGATATGCTCTAGGAGCAACTAGTAATCCAGTTTGGCCAGAAGGGACAGTGTGTGGAGGGGGACAGACTAGAAGCCATATTGGGGAGGATCTCTGGTTCTGGGGAATTTGTATTTCACTTAATTGGTATTGCCCAAGGCAACAGCGAATTACCAAAGACTCCTCAGTAGGGCAGGAAAGAAGAACAACGCTGCTTTCTAGAAGCGAGATGGATGATCTTGGAAGGCCGGGAGTTCTTAGCCATTAGAGGTGAACTAAATCCAGGATGGACAGTCACTGGTTGGAACTGTTGGGGTAGGCACCCCTCTTTCTGGTAAAGCTATAACACACTGGCTTCTGAAGCCCCTTTCAGCCTTGAGCCTCTTGGAGGAAGGGCGTCTAAGGAAGAAGGCAGGAGATGAGTCTCTTGGGTTTGGGAGAGTCCTGAATTCAAGACAGTGGGGCTCCTCAATCCAATCTGGGAGAATAGGGGCACATAAAGAGATCCCAGCAGAGATACTGGGCAAACAGGGGATAGGATCCAAGTCCAATAACCAGCAAGGGGACCCAATCATGAGAACATTGAGATCTGAGCACTACAGATCGAGAGGTATGTTGGCGTGCAAAGATGATGAAAAGAGAGGAAACGGTCCTGAGTTCCAATCCTCCAGCAGACACTTCTAGAGTGTGACTGTAAACAAGTCCCTTGACATCTGTGAGCCTCAGTTTCCCATCTATGAAACAGGTAGAACAGTATTTTACCCGTCTCGCAGGCTGGTTTTGGGGTGGGCACTTTGGTTGGTTTTTTTTTTTAATTTAATAACAAATTTCCATGTAAGTTTTCCAAAGTTCTATCATCCAAACTGTCTCCCTTTTTCCTTCTCTCCCCACTCCCCGAGCTGTCAAGCAATGCCATCTGGGTTATTATATATGTATTGTCATGCAAAACCTCTGACCAGATGATTCATTTTTATAAGTGAATAATCTTAGAAAAGCACAACCCCCAATCACATACCCGAAGAACCAAGTGATGAATCGTGGGTTGTTGTTTTTTCTGTGTTTCTACTCCCACAGTTTTTTCTCTTGGCATGGAGAGCATTCTTCCTCCTAAGTCCCTCAGAATGGTCCTGGATTGTCCTCTTAGTAGCAAAGTCTCTTACATTTGATCGTTCCACAATGTCTTGCTTTCTGTGTACAACGTTCTGGTTCTGCTTATGTCACTCTGAATCAGTTCATGGAGGTTTTTCCAGTCCATACAGAAATCGAGCGGCTCTTCATTCCTTACAGCACAATAATATTCCATCACCATCATAGACCACAATGTGCTCAGCCATTCCCCAATCGAGGGACAGCCCTTCCTTTGCCAGTTTTTTTCCACCACAAAAAGCGCGGCTATAAATATTTTTATGCAAGTCTGTTCATCTATGATCTCTTTGGGGTACAAACCCAGCAGTGCTATGGCTGGGTCAAAGGGCAGGCAGTCTTTTAAAGCCCTTTGGGCAGAGTTCCAAATTGCCATCCAGAATGGTTGGATCAGTTCACAAGTCCACCAGCAATGCATTAGTGTCCCAGTTTTGCCACATCCCCTGGGGAAGAGCACTCTGTAAGGCTTAATGTGCAATAGATGAGTTACTGCTGCCATGAAGAGCAGAAGGCTCTCCGGAGCCACCCTCATTTCCTTCCACCAATCCGTGTGGTCTGAAGCTCTCTGCCATCCGCCATGATGGCTTCAGAGGGGCTCTGGTCTGGGCGAGGTATCTCTGGGCTCTTCCCATGAGCTTCTTTAGCCCACATCTCCCACTGAACTTGGGCCTTGCTCAGGTCTCCCCCATCTTGGACTTCAAAGGTTGGCTTCTGAGTGTGAGGATTGGCCTTCCCCTTGTTTCTCGCCATTAGAAGAGACTTTTTTGGCTTCAGCCCTTCCGGGCAGCCCGTTAAGCCCTTTTCCCATCTTCTCGGCCAGTCTTGTTGGCTCGCCCCGTCCCTTGTGGATCTGGAGGTCTGAGAAGGCTCCTGTCCCACCAAGGCCGGAACCCTGGGACGCTCCTCCAGACCCCAGTTCCAAGCTAGCACAGAACCATCAGTGGTGGCTCTAGAAGTCTCACCATTCGAGGCCTGAAATGATGGACTCTTATTGTCATCGAAGCCACAAGACGGCCAGGAGACACTTCAGCAGACTCGACAGCCTCGACCCACGGTAGTCCTCCTGCCTTCTAGTTCACTAATCCTGCCCAAAACAAGGAGCGCTTGGCACGGGCTGGCCCTTTGGTTGCCCTCTTTCATCCCTGCCTTTCGGTCTGTGGCTAACGGTCCCTCAGGAGGGGGGGAGGGGCCCCTTTCTCCTCCCCACCCCATCCGTGGGGAACCTTTCCTGGGACGAAGACAATAGCATGAATGTGTCTGATCCAGTCTGGATGGCAATCTGACTGCTCAACTAGGGAAAAGTAGGACAAATTCACATTCCGTCCCTGCACCTTACAGCCTTTGTGACCTTGGACAGGTCACGTTTTCCCCTGGCCTCAGTTTCCCCATTTGTAAAGTGAGGATGTTGGCCTTGACTTCTGAGGTTCCTTCCAGCTCCACCATCCTCCTTGTTCCTCAGCTCTCCCTTTCCAGGGAAGACCTTCAGGCAGGCCGTGTCGTGTCTACACTTCCTCAAGATGGAAGAATGGGTTTGGAGTCCGTAGAGATCTGGGTTTGAACCAAAGTCTTGAAGCTCTCGGAACTCGCTTAGCCTTTCTGCACCTCAGTCTTCTCATCTGTGAAATGACTCAATTCTCTCTTGGCTTCTCCCTGCCTCCTTGACCGTTGGGGGGGGGGTAAGAGCTATGACCCATAATCCCTCAGCAGAGCTGGTTCTGCCGGTTCTGGCCCCACAGAGGGCTGGCCAGGACACGTCTGGAGTGTCCCTCACCACTAGGCTAAAGGACTTCCCACTTGTAAACCTCCGGAGTCAGAGAGGACTGGCTGCGGGACCCTGGGAAAGTCTCCTGAGACTCCACTGCGTGCTGAGCTCCCCAACCAAAGTGCTCTGACAATAGGCACTGGCTGGGGGGGGGGGCTGCAAACCGCATTTCAGGGGAGCCTCGTGACACCCCTGGGAGGGGGATGCTTACAGAGGTCGTTGCCCTCATTTTACTGACGAGGAAACTGAGGCTGGGGGCACTCTAGAAATGGGGTCAGCAAGATACTTGCTGACCCCCCCACATAGCCACCTGGGAATCCAATTATTACCGCCCCCCACTTGGAAACAATCGGCTTTTTTTTTGTTTGTTTTAAACTCTTATCTTCGTCTTTGGATCAGCACTGCCTATTGGTTAGGTAATGGGGTTAAGGGACTTACCCAGGGTCATACAGCTAGGACAGATTTGACCCCAGGCCCCCCTGTCTCTGGGTTTGGCTGCAGCTTGAGGGAGGCGCCTCCCTGCTCCCTTTGACTTCTGGGGCCCGGGCTGTGGCAGCCCCCCTTCTTGGGCCAGCAGCACTTGGGGAGCGGAGGGGGCCGGAGCGAGGGGAGCGGCCTCTAACTTCCCTCCTTGTTGCCTCTTCCGCCTGCCTTCCTGCCCCTGTTCCCCACGCAGTCCAGCTTTGATCCCCACCACCGCTCCCAGCCTAGTTACGAGCGACCGTCTTACCTACCCCCCGGACCTGGCCTCATGCTGCGGCAGAAGTCCATTGGTAAGTGGTCCTGGGGCTGGGGGAGGCTGCCTGGACGGAGGGCTCGGCCTGCCTCCCCTCGTCTGTTCGGGGATTCAGTGTCTGCCTCCATTTACCCCTTCTGTAAAATGGGGGTGGCCGCCTCAGTGGGGCGCGGGCGGAGGCGGTTGGATCAAGCCTGAGATGTGGTAGAAAGGCTAGTCCCGCCCAGAACTGGGCCCAGACGCCCTCCTAGGAGGCTGCGTGGTTTAGCGGCCAGAGAGCTGGCCGGGGGCAAGTGCCAGGAGTGGGGAGAGTCCCGGCCACACGCGGACTCCGGAAGAGCCGAATTCGAATTCGGCCTCCCAACCATTCAAGCCTGGGCAGGGCACTTCCCTTTCCACGCTGGGCCAGCTAGCTGGCTGCCGGCGCCCCATCCCCTCCTGGGACTCTCCTCCGTGTTCTCGTCTGTACAGTGGCTCCTCGGAGCCCTCATCTCCTCGGGCTGTGTGCGGAAGGCGCTTGGCAAGCCTTTTAACACTCGTGAGGCACTGCCAGGGGGCCGCTCCTTTAAGCCCACTCTGAGATCCCAGAGCGCTTAGCCGGGAGGAGCCCACTGACTTGGGTGGAGGGAATTTCCTCCCTGGGACTTCCCCATCCCGCGGGCAAGTCTTTGAGCTGAAGGAAGGCTAGTTCCGGGCTGGCGCGGCGGAGAGGACGAGCCAAAGGCCCGAGGGCGGCTGCCCTAAAGGGACTACTTTCTCCTCATCTCCATATCCCGGAGGAGGCAAATAGCGACTTCCGAGGCTCGGTACTGGCCGGAGGCCTCAGCCCTGAGGCCGCTTTCCTGCCGCCAGCCGCCCCTAGTCTTAGTAGTGCAGCCCGCGGAAGGATGAGGTGGCTTCTCCAGGGAGGGGGGCTCGGCTGCTGCTTCTGGGGCTCTCCTGCCTCTGCCTCTTCCTCCTTCCTCCCCCGCCCCCCACCGATTCTGCTCCTTAGCGGGTGGCGTCCCAGGGCGGGCTCCCTGGGGATGGCTCCTCGGCCCGGCGCCTGAGGGAAGGGCATTCCCAGAGAGGGGCTGGTGGGAGGGGCCCCGGCCGGCCTAGCCGCCTGACTCGTGCCTCCCATTCAGGGGCAGCTGAGGACGAGCGGCCGTACCTGACGCCCCCGGCCATGAAGTTCAGCCGGAGCCTATCGGTGCCGGGCTCCGAAGACATCCCTCCCCCGCCCACAACGTCCCCGCCCGAGCCCCCCTATAGCAC
>NC_058132.1:4016260-4036917 GCF_016433145.1 Gracilinanus agilis
AAGGAGCACCAGGCTGCCCTCGGGCCTGCCACTTCCGCCTGGGGGAGGGCAGGCTCAGAACAAGGGAGGAAAGGACCAGGGAGGGCCCGAGGGCTAAAGGAGTGGGACGGCTCTTGGGGCTGGGGGGCCACCTCTGTCCAACTCTTGCTGTCCTATATGCCCTCCTGCCAAGCCTGCTGGAGTGGAAAGATCAGAGCAAGATGGCAGACAAGAACCGGAATAAGTGCACGCCTGGGTCTGAAAAAGGCATCTATGAACTATCGGGGGACAGGGAGAGGCCCTGGAGACCAGGGGAGCAAGCACCCCAATTCTCAAGAGTGGGAGGAACGGACCCCACAGACCACATAGACAAAGGCTAGGCAATGGGCGTTAAATGACTGGCCCTCGGTCGCCCGGCTGGGGAATGAAGGAAGCCAGGGATGAACCCAGAACATTCTGATGCCAGGCCCGGCCCTCCAGCCACTAAGCCATCTCGCTACCCCTGAAGGCCAAGTTCTAGAATGGCTCATGAGCAAGGAGAAAAGGAAGCTGGAATCCCGTAGCCGGCTGGGCTGCATCAGCAGGTGTTACCAGTCTAACCCGTCTTCCTCTCCTGACAGGGCTACTATCCTCATCTTAGCAAAGCCTGCCACAAAGTCCCTGACCCTCGGCCAAAAGGCCGCCTCCACCATGAAGCCCTCTCTTGGTCCTCCAGGAGGAGGGCGCCTTCATTCCCTGCTGACGGCCTAAGATGACTTTGTGTAATTTTGTGGGAGCCACTCCGGGACCTGGAGGGTAGAAGCTGCTCGGCTTCTCTTGGCATTCCCAGCCCCTCGGGCACAGGGGCCGCAGGGGGCTTAGAGCTGGCCCTACGCCCACATGTGGAAGAGAGGACGGGCATGGCCGGTAGAACAGCCGCACCTGTGTCTGCCATCATTCTCTTACAACACCCTGGCAGGTGGGGAGATGGAAGGACTGAGAAACCCCAAGAGCCCAGAGAAGATGGGGGAGAAGCGGGTCCCGGGGACTCCCTGGCATGAAGGTTCAGTGGGGTTATTGCTAGAAGGGAGGCAGCGCCCTGGGGACAGAGATGAGGAAAGACAGAAAGGAAGAGGGAGGAAAGAGCCTGGCATCCCCGGTCCTCCTTCTCCTCTGCCCGCTGCTGCCTCTGGCTCTCAGGCCTTCCTCCAGCAGACCCCACCTGGGACCCTCCACACCCCCCAGGCTCTGGCCCTCTCCGTTCTCCCTCTGCCACTCCTCAAAGGTCACACTGAACAGATGAGCTTCAAGGCTGGCGCCCTCGTGGGAGACCAAAGGCGGCTTCGGCTTGGCAGAGGCCGGGGGAGTCCCAGGGATGAGGGCCAAGAAGGGAGGACCTCAGGGAGTGGGGAGGGAGGGCAGGGGAGACAGAGGCCCTGCTTGGGGGGCAGCAGAGGCCCAGCTGAGCCGGGGCACAGGCAGGTCCACTGCTCTTCTCCTCGCCAGGGCTTTCCCAAGTGCTCGGGGAGGGGAAGGGAGGGGGCGCGCGGGGGGCCGGGGCCAGGGCGGGGGCAGAGCGGCCCCTGGGCACTCACATATTTAGCAAAGAAGGACTTCTGTTCCTGGGGGTTTTTGGCCTTCTGGGCCTGCTCCATCTCCAACCTCTCAATGAAGGCGGCCGTCTCTGGGCTGCAGAGAAGTGAGCAAGTGAGACCATGGATGGAGCCAGACGAGAGTCTGGGGTGGGGACTGGGACATCCCCAACCCTGGCCAGCAGAAAAGCAGCCCAAGAGGCAGAGACAGCACCCCCCCCCCCGGACAGAGACCAGGTACCCGAGCAGACCCCCAACCCCTGGGAAGGCATTCAGAGACAGCAGGAGGGGGTGGTGCTGGGACCCTCACCCAGGGGCCGTGAGGGGGGGCTGCAGCTGGACGGTGGTGTTGAACAGCTCCAGGTCGACCTCCTCCACCTCGTGGCCGTGGCAGCCCCCAGGCTCGGTCACCACGGACAGGCCCACCACGTTGCCAGCGACATCCACGTGCAGGGTCAGCCGGTCAGACAGGTGGGACTCGACCAGGGAGCACTGTGGGGGGCAGCCTGGGTGAGCTGAGGGCGTTGCTCCTCGGGGGCAGGTCTCCCCCTGGCCCCCGAGCCCCTGCCCCCTGCATGTGGGGTCACTGTGTGGGGTTTGCCCTTGTTCCTCCGATCTGGTTCCCTCTAGCTGTGACACGGGGACCTCCAGCCCCTCAGAACAAGGGGGCGATGATCCCCAAAGGCCTGGCCGGAAGGAATGGGCTTGGATCGGGCCTGACTTGCTAAAACATCTTGGAACACCCCCCCCCCTAAGGGGCCCAGTGAGAAGAGCTGGATGTTGGGGGGTCCCGTGGCCCCGGGACTCACCGCAGGGACGAAAGAGGAGACGTAGCCGGCTGAGGCCAGACCTTCGGCGGTCCCTGGCTTCCGGGGGACCCTGACCCTGTACAGGCCATTCAGAGCCGCCACGTCCTGGGGAGAAGGGAGAGGTGAGGGGGCCATGGGGTTGGCCCCTCGGGGCTCCCCGCCACCCCCAATGCCCCCCAGCTCCTCACCCTTAGTCGGCCCCGTTCGTCCTCGGTCAGCTGCCTCTGGGTCAGGGTGATCGTCCCGTCCTGCACGTTCCACGTCAGGGAGCCCCGTTTCCGAAAGTGGACGCTGTCATCTGGGGGAGAGGGGGCTCAGGCTCAGAGACCCCAGACCCTCCTGGGCTGTTCCACCCTGTCCCCGGGCACCCCCAAATGGCCCAGCAGCCCTAAGGGACCTCAGTGGCCCGGATCCCTTGTCTTACAGATGGGGAGACCGAGGTCCAGGGAGGAGAGGCCATGTCCAAGAGCAGAGCTTGGATCCCTTGAGGGG
Source organism: Gracilinanus agilis (assembly GCF_016433145.1). Classification (NCBI taxonomy): domain Eukaryota; kingdom Metazoa; phylum Chordata; class Mammalia; order Didelphimorphia; family Didelphidae; genus Gracilinanus; species Gracilinanus agilis. The sequence continues at coordinate 4,019,112 of NC_058132.1, forward strand.
GTCTCCATCCTCATGTCCCCTGCCCCCTCCCAGCTCCCCAGCCCTGGGCCTCACCTGTCTCGAAGGAGTGCTCCAGCAGAAGTCCTGTGGGCCCACAGCCTTCAGCCGCAGCCTGGGAGGAGAGAAACGGGATTTAGGGTCTGAAGGGCCCCCCCTTAGAGCTTCCAGGGGCCCCTATATCAGGGGGAGCTCCAGTAAAGACCCGGTTCGGCCCCTCACTTTGCAGGGGGAGAGTCTGAGGCCCTTGGAGGAGGCTCTGTGCCCAGGGCCCAGCGTCCAAACCATCCCAAATGGAACCAAGCTCTGGTGTGGACAGAATGGGGCCCCACGAGACCCTCCTGTGCTTCAGTCTCCCCATCTGTAAAGGGGGGCACCCCAGGCATCCTGCCCCAGCCTCCTCAAGCCAGCAGCCCTTCTGCGGTTGCCTTCAGCCGGAGTCTTTGAGGCCAGGTCAGACTCCATCTGTCCCAGCTCGGGGATCTGCATTATGGTTGCTACCCCAAATGGCGGGGGGACCTTCAGCCTTTCACACCCCCAGGGAGAAAGGAAGAGGGATGAGCTGGGGCTCTTGGGGGGCTCTGATTCCCCCCCCCCCGTACCATCTCTTCTTAGCTCTGGGAACCACGAAGGACAGAGACCCCAACAGGGAGGGCCTTCCCGGGTGGCCCCCTATCACGGCTGAAGCAACAGGTACCCCAGCAAGGACGGGTCTGAGGCCTGACCCCAGGACCCCTGTCCATCTGTGGAGCCGCCCGCTGCCCCGAACCAAAAACACCGAGGACCAGGCTTCGGCCAGGGAGAACCTCTCTGTCCTGGCCTCCAGCCTGAAACCCCAACTGCTCCCCTTTTCCAAGTCGACCCCCCCACTCCTGCCCATCTTCCATCCCAGGACCCCCTCAGTGAACCCCAAGATCAACCTCCCAAAGCTTCCCTCTCCTGGGATCCAATGCCAGGGCTGGGGTGCTCAGGGACAGCCCCCCATCGTTCCTTTCTATTCACCCAGTGTATAGTCTGTCTGCATGTGGTCGCCCTGGGGGAGGGGGGCAGCACTGGGCTAGGCATGGTGCCCGGCACACAGTAGGCGCCTCATAAATGCTGATCCATAGGCCATGCACCAGTGAAAAACAAACCAGAGGAGATACGGCCAGGCTCAAAGACAGAGGTCTTGGATTCGAATGTGAACTCAAGACACTTCCTAGCAGAGGGACCCTGGCTGAGTCCCCTAACCCTGCTGCCCAGCCCCCCACAGCTCTTCTGTCCTAGAGCGGACACTAAGATGGAGAGTAGGCCCCTCCATCTCCCGCCTCTGGGCCTTTGCCAAGGCTGTGTGCCCTTCCTGGAATGCACTCCGTCCCCGGAAACTCGGGTCTCCCCTTTCAAGCACAGGTTCCTGCGGCGTGGTGTACCAGCTGGGGCCGGAGGGGGCCTCCTCCCCCTACTGTGCCGCCCCCTCTCTTGCTCCTGGGAGATCCTCCCTCCCTGCCCCCTCCCCATCCCGTGCTCCCATCTGCATACGGCAGGCGCCTAATAAACGCCAAGGCTAGATGGCCGGACTTTTAGATTGAAGGGCCATCTCCCCACCCCTCATTTGCACCGAGCCACGTTCGCCCCGATCTCTCCGTTTCCTTCGCCCCGCTCCTCTCGCGCACCGAGCGGTCGGCGCCCCGCCCTCCGTTGGCATAGCGCCGCCACACTGGCGCAGAGTGCCGCTCCCACCTGCATTTGCATGCCAGCATTCCACGGAAGCCGGCCCCCGCGCGTTTGCATCCTGCAAAACCTCCCGCCCCTCCATCCCGGCCGACAGTACTGACCCCCCGAGCGTTGGCCCGGCAGCCGCTCCCCTGGATCGCGTCCGGTGCCGCCAGCAGCAGGAGCAGGAACCAGGGGGCCGCCATTACCGTCCGGCCGTGCTCACGTGACCGCGCGCAAATCTCTCTGGGAACCTTTGCTCCTGTGTTCCGTTACTCTCTCTCTCAGGCGCCTCCTCTCCCGTGACGTCACACAACAGAGAGAGAGAGAGCCTGCTTCAGTCCACGCTCCACCCTGGTCCCCGAAGCACGCATGCGCATTGACTCCCACGCGGGAGGCTCCGAACCGAGTAGGCCTTTCTCGGCCCCACGTTTTGCGCGTGCGCAATTCCTACCGCAGCCCCGTTTTCATTGGAATAGCTGCCCTCCTCGATGACGTCACAGACCTTGGGCCCCACCCTCGTCGCCATAGGAACCTGGTGATGTTCGGCGCAGTGTGGGATAAGTGGGAGGGGTCGAACTTCTGGGCGTGGGAGGAGCGCGCCCTACACCGCCTCCGCTCGGTCTATCCCAGCCACCCCCAAGGCCCGGGTCCCAGCAGCGACCCCCAACCTCGGAGAACCGCCGGGACCAGAGGGGGCCGGCATGAAACCGGGCCGCGGACAGGAGCAGGGAGCCCCGCGAGGGGCAGGTGAGGGCGGGGCGGGGCGGGGCCAGGCTGGAGGAGTGACCTGCGTGAAACTGGGTTAGAGGCTGTATCTGGGGCAAGTGAGGACCGGACTGGGATGGAAGGGGGACCCACCGAGCCAGGTGAGACTCCCAGCGCCCGTCCCTTCCTCGGGTCCGTCTGTCCACAGGGGCGAAGGCCGTTCCGCGGCCCCTGCAATCCAGCTATCCTCGGCCCGGTCGCCTCCAGCGCTACCTGTGCAGCGGGGAGTTCGACCAGCTTTGTGACTTCCCCATCTTCGAGAGCAACTTTGTCCAGGTGCCCGGGGGAGGGGGGGCGCAGAGTCTGAGCTCCCCACAACCCCAGAGCTCTCCCCGCCCCCTGGCCACCTGGATCGTGACCTCGGACCCTGGGCCCCCAGGTCACTCGGTTTGGAGAGGTGGCCAACAAGGTGACCATGGGCGTGGCAGCCACCAGCCCGGCCCTGGAGCTGCCCGACATCCTGCTGCTGGCCGGGCCTGCCCCAGGGAAGGGGGGCCTACAACTGTTTGAGTGAGGACCCCCGGCCCACCCCCTCACGGCACCCCCCCCGCGCCTCCTGGAGCCTCTCAGCCTCAGTGTCCCCCCATCTGCCTTGCCCCAGAGCTTGTGGGAATCAGAGGCGGCACCAGCCCAGGGACTGTCGGGAAGGTGCTCTACCGATCCTTATCCTTTGAGGACCCTCCCAGATGGGACCCCAGCCCGTGTGCCTCCCAGGGGCCTCACCATGGCTTGCCAGGCTTCCGCCGCCATTCCCGACGGGGAGCTGCCACATTGCCCTGCCCGTGCCGAAGCCCACAGCCGGGCTCCAGCCAGCCAGGGGCAGGATGGAATTTATGAGCCTGGGCTCATGGGGAGGAGAAATGGGTGCCATCCGCGGGGCCTAGAGAGCATGAGGAGCTGGGGGGAGGGCGGGGAGCAGGCTTCACGGAAACCACCGGAGGAGCGAGCTCGGGGCGGCCCCGGGGGACACAGAGCAGCAGTGAGGGAGTGAGCGCCCTGTCACGTTAGCTGTCAGGCAGCCAGCACTTGGCCTACACCCTCTACAGGCCAGGCAACTGTGCTAAGCCCTGAGGGGGACAAAGGGAAAAACCAGCCCCTGCCCTCAAAGAGGGGAAGCTAGGGGGCGCTGTGGTGCCCAACGACCTGGGTTCAAGGGTGAACTCATACTCTTAGCTGTGACCCTAGACAAGTCGCTTCGCCCTGTTGGCTTCAGTTTTCTCATCTGTCAATTGAGCTGGAGAAGGGAATGCCGACCCCTCCAGTATCTCTGCCAAGAAAACCCCAAATGGGGGCACGCCTGAGGTGACGGCCCAACCACGGAAGCCCCCAGGAGTCCCCTGTGTGAGGGGGAGACAGCAGGGCACAGCCACGGCCAAACAGGAGCTGCGGAGGGCTCCTGGGGGGATGTCGGGAAGGGGCTCAGCTACAGAGAGGTTGTGCCTCCTCCAGGGTCACAGGGGCAGGCGCGTGAACTTGGGATCCGTGGGGGATAGGAGCTACAGATCAGGACTCCCAAACCTGCTCGGCTCCAGCCGCAGTGACGGGAATGAGGGCCCCCAGAAGCTCCTTGTTCTCTTGGGGAGAGAACGAAGCGCGCCGCCGAGAGTTCAAGCCCAAGGCCACCTCCACTGCCAAGGCTGATCTCTCTTCTGGGCGAAGTATGGCGTGGGAGCCTTGACTGAGCTCTTTTGGGCAGACCCCCGTTTATCTCTTGGGGGGGCCCCAGGCCTATCTCTTCTGGGGGGCGGGACCAGGCTGATCTCCGTGGGGCGGGGCAGGCTGGTCCCTTGGGGAAGTGGGGCCAGGTTGGCCTCCGGGGCCGTGGCCAGGCGGATCTCTTGGGGAGGTGGGGCCATGCTGCTCTGTGAGGGGCGGGGCCAAGCTAGTCCTTGGGGAGGTGGGGCTAGATTGTTCTATGAGGGACGTGACCAGGCTGCTCTGTGGGAGACGGGGCTAGGCGGATCTCTTGGGGAGGCGGGGCGGCCAGGCTGGTCTCCGGGGGGCGGGGCGGCTAGGCTGGTCTATGAGGGGCGTGGCCAGGCTGCTCTATGAGAGACGGGGCCAAGCTGATCCCCTAGGGAGGTGGGGCCAGGCTGATCTCTTGGGGCGGGGCGGCTAGGCTGGTCTACGAGGGGCGTGGCCTAGCTGCCCTGTGAGGGGCGGGGTCAAGCTAGTCCCTTGGGAAGGTGGGGCTAGATTGTTCTATGAGGGACGTGACCGGGATGCTCTGTGGGAGACGGGGCTAGGCGGATCTCTTGGGGAGGCGGGGCCAGGCTGCTCTGTGAGGGGCGTGGCCAGGCTGGTCTCTTGGGGCGGGGCGGCTAGGCGGGTCTATGCGGGGCGTGGCCGGGCTGCTCTGTGAGGGGCGGGGTCAGGCTGCCCTGTGAGGAGGTGGGGCGGCCAGGCTGGACTCCGGGGGGCGGGGCGGCTGGGCTGGTCTATGAAGGGCGTGGCCAGGCTGCCCTGAGAAGGGCGGGGTCAAGCTAGTCCCTTGGGGAGACGGGGCCCCGCCTGCTCTGTGAGGGGCGTGGCCAGGCTGGTCTCTTGGAGAGGCGGGGCCAGGCTGATCTCTTCTCCGGGCACGGGGTGGGGGGAACCCAGGCTGATCCCTCTCCAGTTTGCGGAGCTCTACATCCATGACGAGAAGCGGCAGCAGCTGAAGGTGAAGCTGTGGTCGGGCCGGACCTTCTACCTGCAGCTCAGGGCTCCGGCCTCGGAAGACCAGGAGTTCGGCCGCTGGGTGCGGCTGCTCTACCGCCTGCGCTTTGACTCAGGCACCAGGGTGCCCTTCACCCAGGCCAGCAGCTCCAAGGAGGAGGAGGAGGAGGAGAGGGCCGAGACGGCAGAGGAGAGGGTGAGGCTCGGGCCTGGGCTGCAGGGCTCCCGAGCCCCCGCAGCCGCTCACCCCGGCTCCTGTGTCTCCTAGTGAAGACCGAAACCCCCTCCGTTCTGCAGATGGAATGCTGCCGCCGCCGCCGCCGCCGCCATCGTCACTGCCGCCTGCCCCCCGGAGCTGGAGACCCCAGGCGCGAGCCTCCGCCCCCAGCTCCCCAAGCTGCAGGCCTTGCAGGCTCATCTCCACCCCCAGCAGGGCCAGGACCCAGCCCCCTCCCTCTCTCCCTCCCCTGGACACTGAGGGGCCAGAGAGAGACCTCTGTGCCCCGGAGAGGGGCACGCAGAATACCAAGGCTAATAAAGATTCCCTATGTAAGAAGCCGGAGCTGGCCACATTTAGCAGCTGTGGGGGCACGCAGCACCCTGGAGCTGGATGGAGAGGTGGCGCCAGGCACATCCCTGCCCCCCCCCCCCATTCACACACACGAGCCACAAGAATCAGTCAAGTCTCATGTTTGAAATAAGCTGGAGAAGGGCCAGGCGTTGTGTCCGGAGGCAGGATTACTGCGGCACTGGGGAGAGGGGAGAAAGCAGGGAGCGGGAGCACTGTTAGCCCCGGAGCCTGAGGCCAGAGGGGAGATCAGCTACCCGCTCCCTCAGCCCCGCCCTGAGGTGCCATCTGGGGACTGGTCCTCAGAACGTTCCTCATGGCTCGACAGCCCAGTCTGCCCTGGGGCTCCCCCTCATCTGGGTGACCTCGCCCTGTGCTCCCCATCCCCAGGGGTCCCTTGTCTAAGATGGGTGGCTGTGCCCCCTCCCCCACATGGCTCCCACCCTTGGATGGATGGGTTCCTGGCCCCACCCAGGCAGGAATTGGGCCAAAGGTAATGAGGCCTACAGAAGGCCGGGACCACTGGGGCCCTCCGATCGGACCCTCTCATATGCCATCAAGGAAATGGGCCCAGAGAGAGGAAATGGTCAAACCCAGGCTGCTGGGAACTGACATGACAAAGCCCAAGTCCCCTCCTGTGAAAAGGGGAGCGCATCCACCAAGGTCCTCTGCTATGCTGCAGGATCACGTGTAATGATTACAGTCATGACTAGTGTCCCTCCAGCACTTTTAAGGTATACCAAGCATTTCACAGTTCTTTCACTTGATGGGCACAACAGCCCTGAGAGGTCACTATTATTCCCCTTTTACAAATAAGGAAACGGAAGCAGCCAGAGGTTAAGTGACTTGCCCAGGGTCATACAGTTGTGTCTAGGGATGGATTTGTCCTCAAGTCCTCCAGACTCCAGGGCCAGCCTTCCATCCATTGGGTCACCTGACTGCCTCTCAGTAGCCTGCCTGTCCAAAAGGACTGAGCTCTCCGAGGTCATCTGGGCTAATCCTCAGCCCATTTTGTAGAAGAGAAGGTAAAGGACCTGCCTAAAGCCCACAACTCTTTGGTACCAGGAATTGAACCCAGATCCCCAGCCTTCCAGAACACCAGGCTCTGTGCCTCCCAGGGGAACAAGCTGAGTCCAACAGTCACATTGGTCTTGGATTGGCATCCACGCCTCAGGCCCTTTAGCCAGCACTGCATGTGAACACCTCTTTCCACCTGCCACCCCACCCAGGTCCTCCCACTTCCTCACCTCGGACCTCCAGTTTGCATTCAGCCAGAGCCTCGCCCAGCTCGTTGAATGCCCGGCAGGAGTAGGTGCCACCATCAAAGGGACTCGGACGCCGGATGTTGAGGGTCAGGATGCCCTGCTGGTTGGTCATTAGGAACTTGGGGTCTTCGTGAATCTCCATTTTGTTCTTCATCCAAACCACCTTTGGCTGTGGGCAAGGGAACATGGGAATGGATGCCTGGAGCAGATGCTGGGAATAACCCTAGAGGTCATACACCCCTCTCTACAAACTGAGAAACTGAGGCCCTGAGCGGGGAGCACCTAGTAAGGAACAGAACAAAGATCTGATTCTGGTCCTTGGATTCATCTTGATGCCTGTGTTTATGGTGAAGGAGACCTCCTCCGTCCTCCTCTTCCCCCCAACCTCCCAGTGCCTCTGCCCACCTTGGGGTGCCCCCGCACGGCACAGTAGAGAGCTGCGGAGTATCCCGCCACCACCACGCGGTCCAGCAGGGGGGTCAGGAACTTGGGGGCCGAGCGGAAATCGTGCTCCTGAAACTCCAGAGGTTTCAAGGTGATTCCTAGCGAGGACGCAGGACAGGGAAGTCAGGAGTCTGGCCTTCTGGGTCCTGTGCCCTGAGCCCGGCCCTTCCCACATGCTGACTGAGCTGAAGGGGACCTCCCAGAACAGACGGCCCCTTTGCCCTAGGGACAATGGCGAGAGCTGGCCACCAGCTGTCCAGCCCCATCCTGCAGGGTCTGCCTCAGCAAGCTGGGGGGCTGCTTTCACTCCCTGCCCCCCAAGAGACGACTGGCCCTACCCTGGTGCTTCCAGACCCGCCAAGGGTGCAAAGACCGCTGGTTAAGGTTCTGCCTGCACTAACCCCACTGCTCCTTTTACACATGAATGAATGGGCAGACCTCGCAACTCCAGGCCTGGAGCGCTACCCCCTGAGCCACCCCAACAGTACCTGTTTTGAGGATCTTGGCTGTGTTCTTGGACATGCCAGGAGAGTCACTGAGCCCACAGATATTTTCACTAAACACTCGGAAATAGTATTCATTGCCAATGATAAGGTCAGAGATGGTGCATCTGGTGGGCCGGCTGTGGTCATAAACAGTGAACCACTCCTGGGGGTAGATAGGGAGCCAGAGAGGACTCAGGAGAGTCGAAGGATTCTAGGGGGCCGGAGGGAAGCTAAGGGGAGGCGCCAGAGGGAGATTGTGCCATGGAGTGACTCTGGACAAGCACCTTAGCCCTCCGTCCCTCCACTTCCCATCTCTAAAATGAGGAGCCCCCAGCCAAGTCTCACACACACACACACACACACACACACACTCTCTCTCTCTCTCTCTCTCTCTCTCTCTCTCTCTCTCTCTCTCTCTCTCTCTTCTCTCTCTCTCTCACATAATCTCTCTCTCTCTCTCCTGGCTCAAGCTCTCTCCCCTCACCATAGTCTTCTTGTCGGCCTTCTGGATGAAGTAGCCGGTGATCTCGCTGTTACCATCATCCTTGGGGGGCTGCCATTCCACCAGGGCATTGGTGCCCCACACCTCCTTCACCATCACATTCTCTGCGGGCCCTGCCTTCTCTGGGGACAGGAGAGGGAGGGCTTGAGGCCATGGCTGGGCTCCGATGAGGCCCCTTCAATTCTCTTTGAGCACCTGATCTCTCCCCGAATCCCCCCTACTCATCTTTGTGACTTGCTTCCTTTACATGCTCCTGCCCTTCTCCCCGGTTCCATCTCCTTGTTTTACCCCATCCCTGTTCCTCTCCTCTCCTCTCCTCACCTTCTGTCTTCCCCTCCTCTCTCCCCACTCCATTTCTTCCCCCCCACCATCTGCCTTCTCCCTCCTGACTCACTTCATCTCCTTTTCCCAATCTCCCCTGCCCAGCCTCCTCTTCTCTCCTTGGACTGGCCTCTTTGCCTCTCCCCAATCTCAGGTCCCTCATCTTCCTTCCCTTCCCCCCATCTCCTCTCCCAGATCCTCAGTTCCCCAAAAGCTTGCGCACCCACAACTCGGATCCGGATGGTGGCTGTGTCTTTCATGTTCTCTATTTGCACACTCAGCTCATACTCTCCGGAGTCTGACCGAGCTGCCTGACGCACGAAGAACACGGTATCCATGTCGCTCGTCCGAATGTGGATGCGGGACGTGTCCAAGGGTGCCCCACCCTTCGTCCATACCACCTGGGGCCGTGGCTTCCCCTGTGGACGGGGAGGGAGGTGAGGGGATGCCCTGACTTCTCGCCCTCCTGCCCTGGCCCCTGGCCTCTCCTACCTGGAAAGGAATGACCAGGTTGAGCTGTTCTCCCACCCTGCGGATGTAGGTCTGCCGAAGGTGTCTCGGGAGCCGGATCTTGGGTTGTTCTGAGGGGAAAGTAGGAGGGGGGGGTCAGGGTTCAGAGTCCAAAGGAAAGGGAGATCCACAAGAGGTTGGGGTCCCTCCTGGAGGTGGTGGGCTCTAGTCCCCAGTGGCGGAGGGCAGGGTTTGCTCAATGATGGTGCTGTCCTTGGCCACCATGAAGTGGCCATTGCCAGTGGGAGATTGGGGCTGGTCACCCCGCAGAGCTGTGAGCAGCTGCGTCTGATTGGAGGTGCTCATCGGAAGGCGGCAGTTACCCAGAAGTGACCTCAGCCTACAGTAACCAGGGTCAGGAGGCCTGGCCCACTCCATGCCATCAGCCGTGGCCAGGTCGGTCAACATCGGTGGGTCACTTACGCACAATCTCCCTGATGGTGACCGGCTGGACGAGGGTGGCTGGTTCGCTGCGGCCAGCAATGTTGACTCCAACCACTCGGAAGAGGATTCTGGCCCCCGTGGGCAGGTCTTTGACTGTGAAACCGCAGCGCTCCACAGGCTCAGTGTTGGCTGCCACCCAGTCTTCCGCTGAGACAAGGGGAGAAGAAAGGGGTTCAGGACTTCTCTCTGACCCTTGCCTAGTCCACCCACCTCGACATTCCTCCCGGTGACCCCCAGACTACAAGGAAACGAGTGGCCCGAGGGGAAGGGCAAAGCAGCCTCCTGAGGTCACTCACAGCCCTCCAAGCAGTATTCCACGATGTAGCCATCAATGCCCCCAGCCCCAATCCTGTCCGGAGGGCGCCACTTCAGGGTGGTGGTTGTATCAGTCACATCCTCTACTGTCAGGTGCAAGGGCTCGCTTGTGGGAGCTACAGGGAGTAGAGGTCAGGGGGCAGGGCAAAGGGAGAGAGAGGCGGCCGCATGAGGAACCTGCTACACACAAGGGGTCAGTCGGGGGACCTGGGGGAGGCGGGCTTGGGCTTAGAAGCCAATGAAAGCATGGAGGTCATCGGGAAGGTCTTAGGTTATCCCAGCTGGGTCAGGTCGATGGTCTAACTGGGTCATTGTGGGAGGCTGTAACGTCATAGGAGTCCAGGCTGGAAAGGATGGGCCATTTTACAGACTGGGAAACGGAGACAGGGCTAGCTCATTACCAATGGGCATGAAGGGCTTGGTGTTCATGCTGGGCTGGGAGACCCCAATGGCGTTGACAGCAAAGACACGCATTTCATAGAGGACGCCCTCAATCATCTTAGTGGACTCGTATGTCGTCTCCGTGAAGACCTCAAAGTTTAGCTTCATCCATCGCTGGGAGCCCTTCTTCTTCCTCTCCATGAGGTAGCCTGGGGGTGGGGTGGGGGGGAATGGGCAGAAGCCCCGAAGGAGAGAACAGAGGTGTTGGTGGGAGTCAAGCAGAGACCCTGAGGAGACCCTTCCAAAGCCAGAAGGGTCGAAGGAGAGCCCCAAGTTGTGCCTGGAGGTTGCAGGGAATTTGGGTGGCATCTCCCAGGTCTCAAAGGCTTCCCGGCAGGTCCATCTCGCAGGAGCCCTTCTCATCTCCTGCCCCAGGGAACTCACCAGTAACGGGCTGGCCACCATCATACTTAGGTGGCTCCCAGACCAAGATGGCCCAGTCTTCTCCCACGGAGGTGATGCGCACAGCCTCAGGGGGGTCTGGCACATCTGGGGAGAGGAGGAAGAGGTTGGTCCCAGGGAAGCTTCCCCAGATGGTCCCCCGCCTCCATCCTCACCCAGTCCCATAGCCATTGCCCTCTCACCCACGACCCTGACAAAGATGGAGGCTGTATCCTCGCCCACGGGGTTGGTGACTTTAATGGTGTACTTGGCCTCATCCGACCTCTCAGCCCCCTCGATCACAAAGCTGCTGTTGTCTGGCCGCTGCTCCAGGTGGGTTCGGCCCTCTGTCTCAGTGAATACCTGAGTGGAGGAATAGCGAGAGTGGAGAGGGCCAGGGGCCTTCTGGCAGAGAACCCTGGGGTTCATGCTTCGGGCCCTGCCTGCCCCCAGCAGCCTCTGTTTCCCTACCTAACAAATAAGGAGGTGCATCTAATGGGCCAGCTCCTTTTGCCCATTTTTTTACCCTTCCCTTCCCTCTTAAGATCAATAGTGTGTATCAGCTACGCAGCAGAAAAGCAGGAAGGGCTGGGCAATGGGGGCTAAGTGATTTGCCCAAGGACACCCAGCAAGCAAGTGTCTGAACCCAAGGACCTCCTATCTCTAGGCCTGGCTCTCCATCCACTGTGCTACCCAGCTGCCCTATAGGGTGGGCTTCTTGAGGCTCACTGGATGACCAAGGCCTGAAAGCTTTGGCCCTATGGTTGTCCCAGTCCCCGCCTCCAGTTATAAGGAAAGAGAGCATACGAATAGAGTAACCAGGTGCATGGTGTCAATAGGTTCCTTGTCTTCTCTATGAATTTCTATCTTTCTCATTTCATAAGTAATTTTTCCACCAGTAAAAAGAAGTCTGCATAGTCTGGCTTGTATATTCTAACAGCTCTCTTAAATTCTCTTATGATCTTATTTGGCTCATCAAAAAATCCGGGTGTTCTATGCTTTATTACATCCGATTCCACAGCAGAAAATTTTGTAAGATTTTAGATGCAATACCCCATCAGGTGAAATAAATGGCATATCCCTTAATGGAAAGAAGAAAGCAGGATTTTTGTCCAATGCCTCTGTTTCCCTTTCCAGACTATTTGGAACTTTAGCTTTCACATCACTTCCCTCTCCATTTGCACCACCAAGCAGATTCACATTCTTTAAATCAACAGCATTATTTTTACCATTGATAAGATTTTCATTAAAACACCTTTCCATTAGATCTATCTTTGCCTGCATCAACACCATCATTTGCTTTGGCTCTGAGTCTCTAAATATCCAATTAACAACACCTTTGATTTTATACAAAGTCATAATAATCAGCCATCTATATTTGTACACAGTAGCCAAACCCATAAACATAACTGGCAAATAAGAGTGAATACGTTGTATAGTTAACTTCATAACTTTTAAAAAGACACAACCTGGTAGTGTATACCAATACTCCAGAAAAAACAGTAAATAGCAGATATGGTATACATAGGAACCCATTACAAAACATCTCCATTATTCCCTGTATCATGTTGCTAACCATACAGGAGTGATGAGGAAACAATATAGTATGTAAAATTGTTTGAGTAAAATTAGCTGCCACTTTGGAAAAAAGAAACAAAAACACTTCAATGAAAGATGTCACTTAGTTCAGCACTAGGTAGTGGACAGAAGTGCTACCCTTTAACAGCCAGGTGTCAATCAGACTCACTAGTGGACCTTCAGCACTTGGACAGCTGCCTGCTTCAGCACCAAGCTGCTTAGAATTTTGCTGTTTTGTTTTTGCTGCTTTTTTTTTTTTTTTCAAATCCTTTACTTCTGTGTATTGGCTCCTAGGTGGAAGATTGGTAAGGGTGGGCAATGGGGGGTCAAGTGACTTGCCCAGGGTCACACAGCTGGGAAGTGTCTGAGGCCAGATTTGAACCTAGGACCTCCCGTCTCTAGGCCTGACTCTCAATCCACTGCCCCCAAANGACTCTCAATCCACTGAGCTACCCAGCTGCCCCTGCTGCTTGTTTTTGACAGGCCGGTCAGTAAAATTCCAAGACTGTCAACTGCCAGCCAACTCACTGAAACCCAGTTTCTATACAAATCCCTTCTAGCCTTGCCCAAACCAATCAAGGTTTGACCTTTCTGGCTCAGCCAAATGCAATCAGTCAGTGATGGGCACACTTTTTAGAGAGGGGGCTGAAGGAAAGGAAATGCTCATCTGTCAGTTTCTAAGGCAACTCTTTCAAAGTTTCATTGAGTTGTATCCTACTCATGGTAGTCGTCAGATTAGGAATAATATCTCACAGCCAGGTAGAACATTTCAGGGGGCCGCATCTGGCCCTCAGGCCGTAGTTTGCCCATCACTGCAATAGGTAACTGAAATACCAGGGTGTAGTAATGGGATATTGGTAGGTTCACTGAATGGTTACTCAGGAGCAGTATCAGAAGATACCATAGAGGGGCAGCTGGGTAGCTCAGTGGATTGAGAGTCAGGCCTAGAGACAGGAGGTCCTGGGTTCAAATCTGGCCTCAGGCACTTCCCAGCTGTGTGACCTTGGGCAAGTCACTTGACCCCCATTACCACTCTTCCACCTAGGAGCCAATACACAGAAGTTAAGGGTTTAAAAAATGTTTTTTAAAAAAAGATACCACAGAGTTTGGGAAGGCCAACAGGATGCAGGTGACAGGCTAACAAATACAGTCCAATCAGAGGTAATAGACACGGGGATGGTTTGGTTTTATTAAACAAGGGAAGGTAGGAAAGAGAATCTATATTCAATAACTAACCCTCCCCAACAGATCTACCATTCTTCCCTCACGCGAAGCCTTCAGAGAGATTTTAGCTACACTGGCCTTTACCTCCCTACCCGAAGTCCCAGGCCCTAATGGAAATAAACTCCTCTAGCCAAATCCCCCCTTGGATGGTAGCAAAGGTATTCAGGTTGGAAGCTAAGCAGGACCAGGGCTCAGGGAGAGGTTCTCATGGGAAGCAGCTCCGTAGATGTATCACTCAGCCAGCAAACAGGATAGCCAGGTACAGGCAGGACGGGACGGTACAGCAGAAGGGAAGGCACAAGAAAGAAGCCAAGCTCACTAGGTTCACCCCAGGAGACAAGACTCAGCCTCAGCCTCTAGCTTAACTGTCTGTTAGAAAACAGCTTAGTCACTCGTGCAGAATTCCAGAACCTTTCCCTGTTCCTGCATCCTTTCCAGATCCTGCTCATATGCTCTCTTTCCTTATAACACTCCTCAGGACGTCAGTTTCCACACCTTTGAAATGGAGCTGGACTCATCTTTCAGGGCCCCTCGTAGCGCCAGTCCAAGGTCTTGTGGAAGGTGGGCAGGAGCTCTTGCCTCAGCAGAGCCCAGGGAAGCCATGGGATAAGGCTGCCCTCCCCTTCCAGAGAGCCAGAGCCTGTGAGGGGCCGTGCCCCTGCTCCCCCGCCCCCCCCCGCCCCATACCTGATCCCCCTTCAGCCAGGTGATGGTGGGAGGGGGCTCTCCTGTGATGGCCACGTCCAGCCTGAGTTTGTTTCCAGCCACCACCACAATAGTGTTCTCTGAGGTCTTCCCCGAGCAGTCCAGGTGGATCTTGGGGGGTTCTGGAGGCCAATGGAGGGGACAGACTTTGGTCCCCTAGGGTGGCCAAGGCAGGCCCAACCCCCCCAGAGCCCTCCAAGGCATCTGACCCTCCAACCCCCACCCTCGTAAAGGCCCTGACAAGGCACCCCGGCCTCTAAACTCAGGCCCACACCCTGCCGGGCCCCTGCCAGTTGGCCTTCCTTACCTTGCTTGGGGACGTAATCAATCTTAATCTCTGGGAGGAGAGAAAGAGAAAAGAGAGGGGACTCTTAGATCTCGGGAGCCGGCTTCTGGGGCCTCCAGGTGAGGGAAGGGGGGACACCAAGACTAGGGAGCCAAAGTCCTGAGAGGCAGGGCACGGGGCGTCTCTCCATGGAGGCTCTCCGCCCCTCCCCCCTTGACAGAAAGAACAATGGAGAGCCAGAGAGAAAAGGGTTTGCCCGAGTGCTGTGGCTCTTGCCCACGACTGACTTTGGTGGGGTCCCTGCACTCTTCCGAAGCCCTCTTCCTTCCTCTATAAATAAGGGGGGGTCGGGGCTGTCTCAGTGACTTCTGGGGCCCCTTGAGGCCTGGAAGGGAGCTCAGGGACCATGTGGTCCAGCTCTGGGGGGGGGGCAGGTTCTAGGCTCAGTGTGAAGACCTCCAGGCAAGGGAAGGCCTCCGCCTCTCCGGGCAGCCTTTCATCTTCTCGGAGGCCCTGCTGGCCCCCTGGGAGCAGCCCCAGCGAGGGCTCTGGACTTCTTTTGGCTGCCAAAGCCTGAGGCTCTTTAACCTTGGAGTCCACCGAAAGCCTCAGATCCTTTTCTGAGCAGTTGCTGCCCAATTCTGCCTCCCAGGCTCCTTGAGGCCAGCCACTGCCTCTCTGCCTATCCCCAACACTTGGCACAGTGCTGGGCACGCAGGAAGCACTTCGTCAATGTTTCGTGACCCGCATCAGTCACAGAACAAGAAGCAGAAGGACCACAGCAGCCAAGTAGGCTGAGAGAGCCACGAAAAGAAGCCCCTCCAGCCTCCCACCGCTCCGGGCAGCCACCCCTCTTAGCAAATTCATAGCTCTGTCTACCGATGGGAGACGTTACGTTTCCCTCTTTTCTCCTGGCTTCCCCCCTTCTCTCCCTCTCTGTCTCTGCCTCTCCCTTCCTTGTCTCTCTCAACCCTTCCCTTCTCTCTTCAAACTGATACTGACTATTGGTTGCCAAGGCCAAAGAGTGACTTGCCCAGGGTCCCACAGCCAGGGATTGTCTGAGGTCGGATTTGAACCCAGGACCTCCCATCTCCAGGCCTGGCTCTCCAGCCACTGAGCCCCAGAGCGGCCCCTCATATCCTCTCCTAAGTGCTCATGGTACAGCCAGGGTAGGACGCCCCGAGGGCCGGAGCAGGGATGCGGCTGGGGGTGGGGGTGAGCCTCACCCAAGAAGTTGAGCTTGGCTGACAAGCTGAGGGCGAAGCCATCGGGCACAAAGGTGTAGTCGGCCTCGTCCTCAGGACGGACGTCATCGATGACCAGCTTGTGGATCCTGGGGGGGGGGGGGGGGGGGAGGTGGCTCGAGGAGGGATCCGAGCCGGAGCAACCGTCCCACCCCGCGGTGGCTCGGCAGGTGAGCAGAGCAGAGGAGGTCGAGGCCCATCAGGGTGCGGCTCCTCGCCTGCCCGGCCACCCCTGGCCATTTCCGGAGAGCCCTGGGCAGGGTACGTGGTGCCCGGCCACATTGTGTGGGCTCTGGGCAATGCTTGGCTTTGCATACAACACGGAGGTACTTCTAACAGCTGAGAGATTCTGCCCTGCCCCTCGAAAGGCTGCTTCACTTGCCCCCCCCCCCCGGCCCCCTTGACAACCCATAACCATTCCTCTTTCTACATGGAGACTCCTGGCAGAATGGGAGCCCCTCGAGGCCAGGCCCGAGGTTCTGCCTCATCCTTGTCCCCCCAGAGCTGAGAGCAAGCCCTTGAGGAATGCCCTGTGCCTCAGTTTCCCCTCCTGTCTTTTCATCCTCTGCACCCAGTGAAGCAAACAGTGGGCATGTGATAAAGGGCAGCAGGTGGCACGGGGAATGGGGTTGAAACTCTCCCTCAGCTATGTCCAGGCTGTGTGACCCTGGCCAGGTCATTTAACTGCTCTCAGGGTTCCCATCTGCCAAATGGGCATCTGATGAGGTGATGCGTGGGCAGCGCTCTACTCGCCTCAGAACAAGCCAGAACCTCCAACCTGGGTTTGAGGCCGGGGCTAGAGGCTGGCCAGGGGCACGGGGCGCTGAGGTGAGCCCCTCTCTCCCCCGCTGCACCTGGCACTGCCCTCTGGGGCCAGGCGGAACGAGTCTGCTCCCTCCTCCCTGTGCCAGCCTCGAAGTGGGCAGCTTTTGTGCCCGGAGTCCTTCCTCTCTGGGCTAAGCCCACCAGAACCCACCGGAGCGTCCACAGGAGGCCTGAGCCGTGCCCTGCCCGCACCCTCCTGCCAACTCGGAGGCGGCCTTCCCCAGCCCCAGCCCCAGCCCCCGGAGGCCTTTCCAGCCTGCCCCCCTCTCCGAGACGTCTTCCCTGACCGGCCCAGCCTAGGGGGCTCCTCTGCCCAGAAGCCATCTCGAGGCGTTAGAGGGTTTCCCTGGGCCCGGGGGGAGGCGGGGAGGCGGGAGGCTCACCGGCCCTTGTGGGTGATGGTGATCCGCTTGCTGGGCCGAACCTCCACGCCGTTCTTGTACCACTTGCCGGTCACCTTCTCGTCAGACACCTCGCACGTGAACACGGCCTGGTCGGAAGCCTTCACCGTCAGGTCCGCGATGTCCTGGAGGACCTCCAGCTGCTTCTCTGGGGGCGGGGCGGGCACGGGTCAGGGGCTCCCCGGCGCACGCCCGGGCGCCCAATAAGTGCTCCCTGGGGGCGCCGGGAGGCCCTCCGGGGCTGTGGAGCTGTGCCGCCCGCCCAGGCGAGAGGGGAGAGAAGGGAGCTCCCTCCGCGCCCTCGGTCTACAGCAGGGGCCGCCCCCTCACCCTCCACGATGAGCTCGGCCTCGCACTGGCCGCCGTTGGTCAGGACCTTGTAGCGGCCCATGTCGTCCTGGGAGACCTCGGAGAAGATGAGCAGGTGCCTCTTGCCGTCCTTCTTGAAGCGGTAGCGCGCCTTGTACGAGTCCTCGCGGGTCATCTCCACGCCGTCCTTCATCCTGCGCCGGGGGGAGGGGGGAGGGCGGGGCGTCAGGGGGAGGGCGGGGGGAGGGGCGCGGGGGAGGGGGCGGCTGGCCGAGGCACCCACCACATGAGCTGGGCGCCCTCTTCGGACACCTCCACCACCATCTCCACGCGGTCACCCACGAACACCTGCTGGTCCTCCAAGGGGGTGACGATGAGGACTGGGGGCTCTGAGGGCGGAGGAGGCCGTCAGGAGGGGCTCCCGGGCCCGGCCCCCGCGCCCC
>NC_058132.1:4066629-4106804 GCF_016433145.1 Gracilinanus agilis
CCTTTCTCCTCTCTCTCTCTCTCTCTCTCTCTCTCTCTCTCTCTCTCTCTCTCTCTCTCTCTCTCTCTCTCTCTCTCTCTCTCTCTCCCTTCCTCCCTCCTTCCTTCCTGTCTTAGTAACAACTCTAAGATATAAGGGCAAAGGTTAAGTGAGGTCCTCCTGACTCTAAGCCTGGGACTCTGTCCACTGTGCCTTCTTGCTCTGCCTTTCTCTGACTTGTGCCTTAAGGTTCTGCTTAGTTCTGTTGTTCTAAGTTCTAAGCTCCCTCCCAGGCCTGATGTTTTAGGTTCTACGGCCCCTTCTAGCCCTGTCACTTCAGATGCTGTGTTCTAGGTTCTGCCTGGTTCTGCCATTTTGGTTTTATGCCCCAGTCCCCGTGCCGGGCTCTGATGTTCTCCCCCTGTAAATCGACGGTTCGGGCCCCCTTCATGGCCTTCTGTTGGTGGCCCTAAGGGCTTATATGCAATCCTGCCAAACCACATTTGAATTTGGGGCTGTTGGATGGCTGCTGGCCAAGGATCCAGTAAGGGTCTGAGGTGTTCCCTTGTCCATGGGGGACAGAGAATAAGAAGCGCAAAGAAGATCTGAGAGAGAGCAGTGATACGCATTCACTTGTTCATGCGCTTCTAAGTTTCTTAAAAACAAACCAACTAACTGAAAGACGGGGTATCTGTACCGTCTCCCTTTCACAGTTGAGGAAACTGAGGCCCACAGACACCAAGAGAGTTGCCTATGTCACAAAACGAGGAAAGGTCCTGGACCTTAGAGCCTAGCTAGTCCAGGGCTCTCATTGAATAGAGGAGAAAAATGGAGGCCTGTTCTCAAGGAGAAGTGACTGACCCAAGATCACTCCAAGGAGAAGTGAGTGACTAGCCCAAGGTCATCCATAGCTTCTAAGCTGCAGACCTGAGGTTCAGGGGCTGAGATACCCCCATGTCCCAAGGGCCCTGGAGCTCTCACCTGTCACCTGGAGCTCTGCAGGGTCACTCATCTCTGAGACCAAGATAGGCTCCACCCTGGTGGCATAGCGGCACCTGTACTTGCCCCCATCCTGGCGATTGACATTCTCCAAGAGGAAGTCCACAGTGTGGTCATTAATGAGCAAAGGCCAGACTTCCAACTCTTCGTTTTCTCCGTCCCTGAAGAGCTGGAAACGGGAATTAGGGATCTCTCCTGAGCAGCGCAGAACTGCGTCCCTCCCAGGGGTCACCACAGGGTGCACAGGATGCAGCGTGGGCTTGGGGAGAAGGCCTGCAACAAAGGAGAGACACCCCCCGCCGTTGGGTTGGCGTTAGAAATGGTGCATCCCTAGGTAGGGGAGGGCAAGACGTGGAGGGAGAAGCCTAGGAGTTCCTGGTGTGACCCCGAATGTTGTGGGCCTGTCGGCGAGTGACCTCAGCTCTCCGGGTCTTGGCTTCTCCATCTTCCTGGTGCAGAGCTTGGACTGGGACAGGCCTGTGCTCAGCAAGTAACTCTGCAACCTTGGCCCAGCCCCTTCCCTTTCAGGGGCTCAGTTTGCTGCCTGTCAAATAAAAGGCCCAAACTGATCTCATCAGGAACTTGAGGACTTTAGGCAGGTCTCACCAGAAGAGGACTTCCTGCTCCCCTTGGCCTCAGTTGTCACATCCTTTAAAATGACCGAATTGGACTAAATCTTGCCCAAGTTCCTTGGCAACACCACAACCTCATGACCTTAGTCTCTTTAAGGTAGTTTCTGTGTGACTTCAGGCAAGTCTCTTGGCCTCAGTTTCCCCCTTTGCAAATAACGATAAGAAGTAAATAACAAAATCA
The DNA here is from genome assembly GCF_016433145.1 of Gracilinanus agilis. NCBI lineage: Eukaryota > Metazoa > Chordata > Mammalia > Didelphimorphia > Didelphidae > Gracilinanus > Gracilinanus agilis. Next base: position 4,068,421 of record NC_058132.1, read on the forward strand.
TGCTAGTAATATTAGTGATCATTTCCTTCAGCCACTTCAGTTGTGTCCAGCTTTTCATGCCCCCATTTGGTAATAGCAGCAGCTAACGTTTATACAGTGTCTGAATCGTTGAAAAAGAAAACAAAGGGTTCTCTCTACTGGAGAGCTTGGCCTCCGTGCCCTAAGACCCAATCGAGAGGGCTGTGGTGCCTGGTAGGCAGCCCAGTTGAAAAAGGGCATTAGTAGGATGGGGAGTGTGCAGAGCACGGTGACCTGGACGGGACGTGAGCCCGTGCCGAGTGAGTTAGCTCTTCTGGGAAAGGAGCGAGTCTGTGGTGTCTGAGGCCCTCTGGCCTCTGCCCTTTTGATTGCAGTACTGGGAGGGGGACATAATCTCTGTCTTGGACTATTTGAAGGCATTATAGAAGAGGGATTAGGCTTGTTTGCTTGGTGCCAGGGGGCAGAGCCAAGAACATTAGATAGGAAAGGGAAGGAGGCAAATTTAGGCTCCATTGTGGGAAAACATCCTTGGATATTAGAGACGTCAGAAAATGGAATTCTGGGCTGCCTCAGGTGTGGGGGGGAGTCACCTGCACATGTTCTCTCCAAGGTTACCGAAGAGGTAAAATTGCCAAAACGAAAGGCCTTCTCTTGGTCCTTGTCCCTCTTTCTTTTTCGCTGAGCCCTTGCCTTTTGTCTTAGAATTGATACTAAAAGGCTAGGCAGTTGGAGTTAAGTGACTTGTTTACACAGCTAGGAAGAATCAGAGGCCAGATATGAACCCAGGTCTCCCAACTCCAGGCCTGATACAGAGCCACCTAGCTGCCCCCTCAGCCCTCATCCTTCTTGTGCTCTCAATAGATCATCCAGCCCGTCCTCCTTTAGACTCTTTTTTTTTTTGGGGGGGGGGGCTTGTGACATTGTTCCCTCTCATCTCTCCTCCCACCTCTGTGACTAGCCCTTCTCTGCTTTGTTGGTTAATCACTTATGACGGGTCTCCTCATTGGGAGTGCTCCCCGAGTCTCTGTCCCGGACCTCCCTCTTTTCTTCCCCCACCAGGCGACCTCTTCTGCTCCCATTAGTACCACAGTTCGATGGAGCCCCAGCTTTATAGATCCAGCTTGCCTTTGCCTTCTGCAGCACCAACCAAGGGCCCCTGGGAAATTTTCAGGCGGTACCAGAAACTCGTGTGTGGCCAAAGCAGAATCCCCTTTCTTCCCCCACCCAACCAACCCATCGCCCAAACGTCCCTCTCAGGGGGTGGGGGTGGGGGGACACGAGCTTCAGACCTCAGCCAGACCCTTCCCCACCATTTGCTTCTCCAGAGAGCATGGCTCTCTGCCCATCCCTGGCCGACCCGGCCCTTCCCTCACCGTCCACTCGCATCTCCACATCCTCACTCCTTTGGGAGCCTGCGAACGGGGCCTCCGTCTGAACGTAAAGGCAGCTGAAATTGCCGCTGTCGTAGCTCAGGATGTCCGGCAGGACAAAGTCGGCGTGGGGCTCGGGAGAGCTCAGCACCAACATGGGCCCGGGCGAGCCTTTCTTCAGCAGGACGAACCTCACGTTGGGCTGGGACCCCTGGCAACGCATGGTCACGTTGGTCCCTCGAGAAATCACAGCCTCCCGAGGCTCGACAGACAGGGAAGGCTTGGCTAATGTCTCTGGAAACAGAAAAGGTCCTGCAGTATTAGCCCCTAGAGGGACCCTGGGACGCGGGACACGGAAGAACTAAGAGGGACTGTGGGATGCAGAACACGGAAGGAGAACTAAGAGGGACTGTGGGACATGGAACACGGAGGAACTAAGAGGGACTGTGGGACGCAGAACACGGAAGGAGAACTAAGAGGGACAGTGGGACATGGAACACAGAAGGAGAACTAAGAGGGACCATGGGACGCAGAACACAGAAAGTCATCTGGGCAGGGGAAGGCTTAGAGTACAGAACACAGAAAGGAGTCAGAACCCAGAGGCACCCTAGGACAGAGACAAATTGAGTGTGGAGAGACCTTGGAACAAAAAACCTTGAAAGGCAGGGCCAGAAAGGCCCTTAAAGTAGTCAGACAAAGACCAAATTAAGAGACAAAGCAGGAAACTGGGGACCGACCAGACAGGGAACGTCAGCACTAGACCCATTGCACGTGCAAATATGAGAGTCCCTGGTCTGACCTGCTCTTAAGAGGGATCCCTTCAGCAGCAGTGGGTGGGATGGGCCCAAGGGGGAGAGACTTAGGGAGACCAATGAGGAGGCCGTGGCAATGATCTAGGCTGGGAGGGATGATGGGGTGATGGCCTCCACTCAGGCAGTGGCTGAGGGAGTGGAGAGAAGGGGTCAGATGGGAGACGTACCAGGAAGGGAGAAATGACAGGATCTGGCAATGAAGTGAATACATGGAAGGGGAAGAGGAGTCCTGGGTAATGGGGAGATTACAAACCTGGGACATGAGAGGGATGGAGGAGCCTACAGCAGAAATAGGAAAGTTTGGAAGAAGGAAAGCAATTGGGAATGCATGACTGATGCTCAGGAGAGAGACTTGGGCTGGTTATTTGCCAGCCTTTCTATCTTTTTATCTATCTGTCTGTCTGTCTGTCTATCAATCTATCGATCTACCTATCATCGATCCATCTATCCATCTGTCCATCCATCCATCTACCTATCTATCCATCTGTCCATCTGTCTGTCTATTTATCTATCTGTCTGTCTCTGTCTGTCTCTGTCTGTCTGTCTATCCATCTATCAATCCATTGATCCATCTATCATCGATCCATCTAGCCATCTGTCCATCCAGCCGCCTACCTACCTATCCATTTGTCCATCTGTCCATCTGTCTGAATGTCTGTCTGTCTGTCTGTCTATCTATTTATCTATCTGTCTGTCTATCTATCTGTCTGTCTGTGTCTGTCTGTCTGTCTATCCATCTATCAACCCATTGATCCATCTATCATCGATCCATCTAGCCATCTGTCCATCCATCCATCTACCTATCTATCCATTTGTCCATCTGTCTGTCTATCTATTTATCTATCTGTCTGTCTGTGTCTGTCTCTGTCTGTCTGTCTATCTATCCATCTATCAATCCATTGATCCATCTATCATCGATCCATCTAGCCATCTGTCCATCCAGCCGCCTACCTACCTATCTGTCTGTCTGTCTGTGTGTCTGTCCATCTGGCCGCTGCCTGCCTACATTTGGGAATAACCTAGATGATGGAGCTAATTAACTCCTGGGAGCTGACGAGGTTACCTAGAGAGCGTGAACGGAGGAGAAGGGGGGAGGGTCTGGGAAAGGACCTCGGGGAACCTTCCCCGTCAGGTGGCACGAGCTGAGTGACGAGCCATGAAAGGCTGCTGAGTGAAGTGGTCAGAGCAGTAGTAGGAGAACCACAAGAAAGAGGGTGTCATGGAAACCCAGGGAGGACCGCCTGGAAAGGGAACGTCGTCTCCCCGGCCTCGCTCACCTGTGGTCAGGACCAGCTCCAGGGGCTCGCTGTCTTCTGACCAGATCAGTGGCCCATTCCTGAACTGGTACCGGCAGCTGTACTTGCCCCCGTCCCCAGGGCCCAGGTTCACCAGGTGGAAGTCTATGCGCTCAGGTTCCGTGGAAGACATACTGTGTACCAACACCTGCTGCCCGTCTTTCAACAGCTTGAATTCCAGGCTGGGGAATCTCCCCCTGCAGCTGAAATTCACGGAGTCTCCAGGCCTGATGACTCGGTTGTCCGTAGAGTAGAAGGAGGGCTTTGGGAGGAAGTCTGGAGAGGGAATCAAGCTGGTCTCATTAGACAAACGCTGCTTTCCATCCACCACCCACCGAGCCTACTGGATGCCTCTGTTTCTTTCTTTTAAACCCTTACCTTCTGCCGTAGTTTCAATTCTCAGACAGAAGAGCGGCAAGGATTAGGCAATGGGGGTTAAGTGACTTGCCCAGGGTCACATAGCTAGGAAGTATCTGAGGTTAGATTTGAACCCAGATCCTCCCGAGTTCAGGCCTGGCCACTCTATCCATAGTGCTACCTAGCTTCCTCTGTATGTTTCCTCCTGGTGCCAGTCCTGTGGGGCTCCAGGAAGAGAAGGCCCCAGTTCTGCCCTTCTGGAGAGGTGGGCCTCCGTCTTATTGAGGGAGGGGCTCTCAGGGAAGGAGCAGGAGGACTTGGCATCCACGAAGCCAAGCAAAGAGAGAATATCTGGGATGAGAAAGTGGTCAATAGTGCCAAAAGCTATAGGGAGGTCGGAGATGTGAGCAAAGGATGCCCATGCAGGATGGGAGAGAGATGTGAAAAGGAGCTGCGGCTCTCAGTGGGTTTGAAGCTCCACTGAGCCACGGGCAGCCCCCAAACAAGCAATCTCCCCTTCAGGTTATTCCTCCTCTCAGTCTTCCTGGCCTCTCGGGGCCCCCTTGGTCCCTCCAATGCTGTCATTGTCCCCCTCTCCGGGGTCCAGAGAGGGCTGTGGTCAGAGCAGTGCTCCCGTCTAACCCTTCTCTGTCCTCACCTGGTATCACAACGTGTACGGTCTCACTGGGCGCCGAGTTCACCCCGGGAGCTGGCGCGGGTGCTCGGTAGAGGCAGCTGTAGTTCCCGGTGCTGCTGATGACGAAGGTGGCCTCTGTCCCTGGCGTGTGGGAGCTGTTCACGGGCGCCGGCTCTCCTTCCCGGTACAGGTCGAAGATCATGCCCAGCAGTGCCCCTTGGCAGTGCAGCTGGGTCTCCAGGCCGTGGAGGATCCAGGGTCCAGGCTCAGCCCGCATCGAGGGGGCAGGGAGAGGCTCTGTTCCAATCACAGGATGTTAGCGCCTCCTAGAACATGGAACCTAGAACCCTCCAATGACCTCAGAGCCCAAGACAGACACCGCAGAAAGGGAAGGCAGCCGAAAAGGGGGCAGGACGTCCGCCTTCATTTGGCTTCTTTCTGGGGAAGGGGTGGGTTCAGCCATGGGGGTGGTGTGGGTGCCCCGGGCCCGGCTGGGAGAGACTCCTGCACATCTGGGACGGCCCATTCCCGGCCCCTCCTCGGGCACCTTCCTTTGAAGAAGGCCATCAAGTAACCCAGTGAGCGACGGCATCTGCCCTGGCGGCGGCTGGCCCGGGAAGGCCAAACTCACCTTTGCCCGACACCTCCACTGGGGCGCTCAGGGAGGTCCACTGGTTTTTTGCCATCTCTACCCGGCAACGATAAATGCCCCTGTTGTCGGCTGTCACTGGCCCAAGCTGGAACTCGGCGACGGGGCCCTCGGCAGGGAGGGTAGAGAGGAGCTCCCCATCTTTCCACAGCTGGAAGCTCAGGGCCGCGGTATTGGTGACCTCACACTGGAGAGTCACGGCGCTCCAGGGAGTGGACGGGGATTTGGTCTCGATCCAGAGGCGAGGAGTTGTTTCTATATCTGGGAGATTCCCCAAGAAACGACTTAGAGCCTGCCCTCGACTCCGAGTTCCTCCATTTCTCCATCTGTAAAATGCATCGGCTTCCGAGGCTCAGGAGTGCTGGCACATAGTAGGTGCTAGATAAGTGTCAGCGAGAAGGCTCATCACTGTGTGCCGGGCACCGTGCCAAGGGGCCAGAAACCTGGAGAAGGCAGACTGGCAGAGCCTGGGGAGCCGGGAGGGGGCCTCAGCACACAAACCATCCGAGCTGGGAGGAAACAAGCATTTATTGCTTTGCCAGTATCGTCTCGGTTGAGCTTTCCCAACTACGCTTTTATTATGTCTGCTGTACAGGGGAGGAAATCGAGGCAGGTAGAGGTGAAGTGACTTGCCCAGGGCCACACAGCTAGTAAGTGTATAAGGCCAAATTCCAGCTCAGCTCTTCTTGATTCCAGGCCCAGAGCTCTACTACTGGGCCGCTTAGTAATCTTTGAACCTTTGGTTTTAGATTTTTGTAAGTGAAGTGAGCCCAGGAGGGTTAGCCTGGGGGAGTCGGGAGGGTGGGCCTGCAGGTCAAGGGGAGGGCAAAGAGTAGGCTTAGGAGGAGGGAGGCCCAGATGGAATTAGAGAAGCCATGTTCAGGCCAAGGACTTTCTGAGTTCTTGGTCCTAGAAGGGGACTCCTTCCCTCTTGGCTCCCTGGGGGCTGGGGGCTCTGGGATCCCCCCCTGGGCTCACTCACACGTTACTGCATCCACATCCACCTTGGGTTCCAGCCAGAGCCCTGTAGAAGAACCACAGAAAGTTTGAGTGGGAAAACAAGATGGTGGTCAGAGCTGCCAACGCCAGAGGGGGTTCCGCAAAGCGCTGGGCACGGACGATCTCACGTTCAGACTTAGGACAACCCTGCGAGAAGCGCATTCCGAGGGTGACTGTTTCCCCTTTTCACAGAAAAGGAAACGGAGCCTCAAGAGTTTGTAGAGGGGGGTTCTGGGAGTTCCTGGAGCCCTGGTCAGCGGCTCCTGAGCCAGTGGTGTAGAGAGTGAAGGGCAGCGCCAGTCGGTCCAAACTTGGAGGGGGGAAGAGCAGAGGCAGAAGAGGAGCGAGGCTGGCTGGGGAAGTACTGAAGGGAGAGAAGAGATGGGAGGTCAAGGTGAGGATGAAGAATGGGCCGCAGGCGCCGGAAGAGACAGGACGAGGGCAAATCCGGAGGAAGGGGAGAGGCGGGTGGGCCTGGAGGTGCAGGACGGCGGCCTCCATTTCCTCAGGAGAGAGAAGCCGGCTCCAAGAGTGTGGGGTTCTAAGGCCAAAGGAGAAAGCTCGGAGCTCCCGCGGGAGTGGAGGGGGCGGATGGCAGCCAAACCCTAGAGCAGGCCCCGGGGGAGCCGGGACAGGGGAGCAAGAGATTCGAGGAGGGAGGACGCTGTAGCGTTTGTCATGGGAAGAAGAACGAGAAGGGAGGGGAGCCTGAGGCTCAGAGGGGCCCGTCCCAACCATTCGCTCCATTTACCTAGACAGAACAGAAGAGCAAGGCGGGCAGCCATGGCTCCTTCTCCCTCCCGGCTGGAGCAGAGGCTCTTCTTTCTGCAGGGAGGCAGCGGGAATGGCGGGGCAGCCTTTTAAGAGCACGCCTCTCCCCTCTCCTGGCCAATGGCGACTGTGGCCCTGGGCTCACTGGTCAAGGCAAGCTCCCTTTGAGAGGAGCCCCTGTTGGCTCTGGCAGGCGTGGGCCGCCCACAATGGTCTGTTGCCTCATCACGGTGGCCTCTGCCAGCTCTGGGCCTGACCCCAGGGCCAAGTTGCAAAAGCGACAAAGTCCATTTTGGGTCACTGTCCTCCCTCAGGCCCGTAGAAGAAACAGAGCTAGCCGGGAAGTCCAGAGACTCGGCTTTTGTCTCTACCTCATCCCCTCCCATCAGAGAAGCCATTTTGTTCTCGCCGTCTCAGTGGGCTGATCGAGGCGGTTCTTGATGGATCTTTCCAGTTTGTGCCTTTGTGGCTATTTTTCTGAAGCTCGACGGTCTTCAGTGGCCCAACCTTATGCCTCCAAGACCCTTCCAATGCCAATGTTTCTGGAATCCTTTCGACCTCATCAGTAGATGTTTATTAAGTGCCTGTGACGGGCCGGGCGCCCTTCTAATGAGTTGTCCAGGGAAGGAATGGATCGGAGCCGCGTGACCGATCAGACCGTTGTCCATCTGAGCCTTCAGCTCATTGGCTGCACTGGCTTCTCTCTCCCCCTGGGTCCTTGGCCCTTCTACAAGGCTGCGACATCCCTGTGCTTCGAGCCCTTCTAGCTGGGCTCCAAATGAATCCAGCCAGAGAAATGGAATCTTATTTAAATAGTCAATATGAAACATGTACATGGTGTGTGGAATGAAAAGAATCAGCGTGTTCTTCTCCGGGTGGACCCCATTAGGGAATGAAGGCCTGTTTAGGGCCACGGAACAAAACCTCAAGGCCACTTCGTTATTGCCACAGGCCCAGTGCGTTGAGAGGCCTCTTAACTCAAGAAAGAAAACCAGTGGGTTGTCCTACCTCTTTCTCTCCTCAGATCTTTAGGAGCCAGAGGAGCCCTTCCTAAGGACCTTCCCCCTCCCTGGTGGAAGCTCCTGGGGAGCTCACGCTACGCATCTTGCTGTTTTCTGATTGGGTAGCCTTTTGCCTGGATTGTAAGTCGAGGCCCTAGACAATGGGGTGTCGGACAGAGGGGGTGGGGGAGCCTTGCGTCAGGAATCTATAACATGTTTGTAGCTGCACTCGGCGTTGGCATTGCCATCAGGGCAACGGACCCCTTCTCGTGAGGAAGAATAAAGGCACTTTCTTCTCCTCTCCACTCTCTGACTCCAGGTTTGCCATTATACTTTGGATGGGCTCATTTTATTTTATTTTATTTTATTTTATTTTATTTTATTTTATTTATTTATTTATTTTTTTTAACCCTTGTACTTCGGTGCATTGTCTCATAGGTGGAAGATTGGTAAGGGTGGGCAATGGGGGTCAAGTGACCTGCCCAGGGTCACACAGCTGGGAAGTGGCTGAGGCCGGGTTTGAACCCAGGACCTCCTGTCTCCAGGCCTGACTCTCACTCCACTGAGCTACCCAGCTGCCCCCCAGGGCTCATTTTATTTTATCCTGCTCGGTGGTTGCTATGGCTCAGAACCTCCCCCTCCCATTGGATGTCTCCTTCATCTCTCTACCTTCTACACCTCCACTGAAATACTGACATTGAATAAACTGGCTTTTCACACGTTCTGCCTGCTAAAGAACACAAGTGGCGGCAATCCCAGCCAATGGATCCTCAGACGATGTGCATCCCCTTCTGCTGCTGGTCTCGCCGGGCTGTCGGAGACCGTGCCTGGGAAGAAGCCGACCGTCGTGTCCCCGGAACCAAGCATCTCCTCCTCACCTGGCAGTTTTCTGCCCTGCTGCTGCACAGACCTATCGCCTCAATAGCTGAATCATCCATCCCTGCTGTCGGGAGAAGTGTATCATCAGAAATCTCGAAGCCCTGGGCTTCATCCCCCAGAAGTCCTTCAGTATTTCCCAGAATTCCTTTTCCCTTTTCCCTTACATGCTATTGATTATTTATTATGTTATTGTTCATATGGTTCTTGTTATATTGAATCTCTGGGAGCTTGAAGTTCACCTTTGATTGACAAATAAGTCAGTTGGATGGAATGTTTCCAGGAAAGTCATGCGAAAGGCAGGAGGAGGGGGCAGTTGAGAACCCTGAGCAGAAGTTCTGGGTCTTTGACCTGTGCTGAGGCTGGAGATCGGTGGATCCTGGTCTTGGAGGGAGAAGGTGCAAACATCTCTCTGCAAACTCTTCCTGTACTTCATATACCGTTTTCAACCTGTACTTGACCACCATCTGGGTGTCTACTGCCCCTAGATATTAGGAGTTTCATCATCTTAGTTATCTAGGTTTCCCAGGGCCCGGGAGGGATCCGGGAAGTGGGCAGGAGATGAAGAAGAGGGTGGAGATATCTCAACTGTTAAGGCTGAAGATCTACAGAAGAAGAAGCTGAAGATTTCCCAGCAGTTTACCTACTCTGGTTTAGCCCTGGCCAGACTGGACCAGAGGGAAGCTAACACTGATTCTTCATTTGCCAGCAGTTGAGAGTTTCAATAGTAATAAGTTTAATAGGGTTTCCCATTACCTCAGTCCTTTACCCTTATCCTTCTTATTAATATATAAAGCTTAAAGTACCTCCTAAAGCAGTTTCAAAGCTTGTTTGGGAAGGGAGACAACGCAGTCAGAATATCGTCGTTATCCCAGCTGAAGAGCCCAAATCAATATATCAATTAACCCCAGGTGGGTCCTGAAGGATAAACCTCTTTTGACCTGAAGGATCCTGCCTGGGCAACTGTTATAAAGGAGAAGCGCCATCCTATCCTCTCTGTACATCATTTCTATTACCTCAAATAGATACAAGAGACCTCCCTTAATTATAACAGTTTTTGGCGTAGCCAGGCTTTGGACCTGTTGAATTAGAGAAAGGATAATGGAGATTGTAAGGATTGTATTTATCCTGAGCACTCTGGCAATGTTCATGTATTCATTCACCCAGGGAGTGATGAGGCTTTGGTGTTACACAATACCGGAATATCTAGTGAAATTAGTAAAGATATATGACACCTATAGATATCTAACTATATCACTGGCAGAGTTTTTATCCTACCTGCCAATGGTGATTGTGGCTTTTGTGGCTTTTCTACAGACAATTTTGGCTATGAAGAAGATTTATACTTGGGTTTGTGGCAGAGCAAGATCAGATACAGAGAATGTCATGTCCTTGATGAGAGACCAGTTAAAGATGATGATTGAGATTAACAATAAAATCAGACTTGGACAGGAATTGGACAAACACACCATTTTACAGTTAGAACTTATACAAAACATGTATCTCCCTAAAGACAATACGGCTCCTAAGAAAGTGATGGTTGACATGAGTACACAGACTGAGAATGAAGTTGAGATAGAGACTGGTGTGGCTACACAAACTGAGGAGGGGGCAATGGCATCGGCTACTGTGACATTGTTTCCCACTGTGGACCAAACTCAGTTAAGGACTGATGGTGAAGCTGTAAATATGAAAAATGTACAAGGCTTTCACAGCACAAGATTTGGAGGTGCTTAGGAAAAGGTTCCCCAAGTTTTTTCTCTCACCTTACAAGGCAGTTAAAGAGGACATTCAGCCTTTTTAACCCTTCATATCAGGATGTGGAATTTGTTTTAGAGGAATTCTTTACACCTAGTGAAAAAGCCAGGTTCATTGAGGAAACTAGATCAAATCCTATGTTAATGGACTGGCCTAGAGATCATTCTGCCATTGACTTAAGCTCACCAGAAAACATGAGGACACTTTTGAAATGCAGATCAGACCTTTTGGAAGCTGTAAAAATACATGCAAAAAGACCAAACGGCTGGTGTAAATTTGAGAAGATGAGGCAGTCTGAGGAGGAACATCCTAGCTTGTTTTTAGACAGACTGATGGAGAATTCAGAAAACTTATTGGGATTTAACAGAGATCAGGCAGATGAGGCTGTACCACACATTAAGAGACAATTTAGGGGGCAGCGGGGTAGCTCAGTGGATTGAGAGCCAGGCCTAGAGACAAGAGGTCCTAGGTTCAAATCTGGCCTCAGACACTTCCCAGCTGTGTGACCCTGGGCAAGTCACTTGACCCCCATTGCCTACCCTTACCACTCTTCCACCTATAAGTCAATACACAGAAGTTAAGGGTTTAAAAATTTTAAAAAAGAGACAATTTATAAAAGGTGCAAGCATCCCAATACAGGTATATTTCAGGCAAAGCTGTCCTCAGTGGGAAGAGTTATCCTTGGAGGAAATTAGGAAACATGCAACCTACATACATGAGTCCAGACAAAAAGAAAATCAGATAAAACATGTGTTAGATTCTGAAAAGGATAGGACCATCCGAGAGATTTGAAACGTGAACTCAAAGAATCTCGTAGAGAGAGAGACAGAGATGAATTCCGCAATTTTGCATTACAAATTGCTAGGAATAGAGAATCTAAGCCTAGATCCACCTATTACAAGAAAAAGAAGGCAAATAAACAAATTCCCAAATGCTACCTTTCCAATAAGCCAGGTCATTTTTTGAGGGAATGCAGATCCCGGAAGCAGATTGATTTTTCCAAAGATAAACCAGATTCATACAAGAAATCACATGCTAGCAATAGTTGGGCAAGCAAAGTACAAAAATCTCAGGCTTGTTGCCAGCATGATTGCAAAAGAACAGATAAACCATCATTAGAAGAAATGGAAAAAATTTTAAAAATGGGAGCCAGGCCAAGGAATGTAGCATCTTTATGAAGGTTAATTAATAAAACAGATCAAAGAGAAAAGGAATATTTAGAGAGAAAAAAGTTTAGAGGCATGAATGAGGTTAATGTGTTAGTGATGGAAAATATTGAGGGTAATCAATATACTGTATTTGAAAAAAGGAAGAAATCAATACATGATTTAGAAGTGCAAAATGCTGTACAGGAGATGCATAGAGACATTTATGGCAAGGAGCTTTCTCTTGTGGAAAACACAAATCCACAGAAGTTAGTGGAGAATTTTGACAGAAATCTAGTGTCAAATGGGTTAGGATTTGAGCTAGAAGGTCAAGGATACATTGTTGCGAGTAACAGATCAGAAGTTATGTCGAATAATGAAAGTAGCCATGGGGATCACTTGGAAAGAGTTTCCAAGCCCATCAACTTGTGTTTTGCCAGAGAGAACAATAATGTATCCACAAATGTAACTCCTGAAACGAAGATGGAGGACGAGGGAGTAACAAAGTTGCAGGCTCAGTTCTCAAACCCAGAAAGCACTTTAGCACCTGTGGAAGAGATACTTCTCTGTCTAAACCTGGAGGCTGAGAGCTTTGAGCCTAAATACAATGTAACCAGTGACTTGCCAAATCATCCGGCAACCTGCAGAGGAAAATTCTTTGATGGGTTTAAAGAGAGGCTTGAACAGACAGGGCCACCCGAGACTGTTAACAACTTAGATTTTAACACTCAAACAGGGTTAAACCCTCAAGTCTTGGTGAGGGGGAGGATATGACACCTGATGCTGTCCCTGAAGCCATGATGAGAGACTTACAGAGCCCTGGAATGGTGGAAGAAACTGTCATGTTTCAGAATCCGGTTCAAGAGAAGCCACCTTGTTCTCAGTACTCTGCAGAGAGGCAGCCGGGGGAGGGGCAGACTTAGACTCTTACCATACAGAGCAGGTGCTAAGAGAAGACACTTGCCAGGAAGTGAATTCTTGTGTTTACCACGGACCTTCTAATAGAGGGGAAGTGAATTCTAAAGCCAGCACTATCCAGCCATTGGAGAAAGAGACAAAGCTGTTACCTTTGCACAACAACAATGACCAGAAAGATCCTTTAATCACCATCCAGATTAATGGAGAATACATCAGTGGTATCATTGATACAGGGGCAGATATCAGTTGCTTGAGGAATCTCCCTAGTGATTGTGAAATGCTTGGTTCAGTCATTGAGAAAGGAGCATCAGGCATTCCACAGACTGCACCAAAGTTTCAACCGAAAATGGTGAAATTGGGACCAATAGAATTTGACCATCAATTCTTATTGTTACCACAGTGTCCTAACAATCTCATAGGTAGAGATATCCTGTGCAAACTTGCAACTACAATATATTGTGAGCCAAGTGGAGAACTGTATTTGCACCTGCCCAAGAGGTCATTGAAACATCATCCTGACTTATGCCTAAATAGAATTACAGAAGATCACACAGTTTTAGTTCTGGATCAAGACAGCTTATACAAGATTCCAGATACTCTACCAGTAGGAGTATGGGCTAGTAGTTCATCAGATGTGGGTAGAATCCTTTCAGCTAAGCCGGTGAAAATAAAAGTGAAAGAAGGAATGAAACCACCTAGAATTCCTCAATTTAAACTGAGCAAAGAGGCAGTGGAAGGAATAAAACCTTTGATCAAGGATTTATTAGCTCGAGGCATCCTAGTGCAGGGTTTTTCTGAATTTAACACTCCTATTTTACCAATCAAGAAGGCAAAGTTGGATGCTAATGGGAAAGTACAGTGGAGAATGGTGCAAGATCTTAGAGCAATAAATGCTTATGTGGAAGACATCCATGCAGTTATTCCAAGTCCATCACAGATAATTGCAGGGATTACTCCGGACTCTAGATGGTACACCGTGATTGATCTGTCCAATGCATATTTTAGCATTCCAATCCACAAAGACAGTCAAAGGTTGTTTGCATTCACCTGGGAAAATAAAACCATATTCTGGGGTCGTCTTCCACAAGGATTCAAAAATTTGGCTTCGGTGTTTTGTCAAATACTGCAAAAAGATCTAGAATCCGTATCTTTCACTGCTAGCAAAATAGTACATTATGTAGATGACATCCTACTAATGTTACCAACAGGAGAAATCTGTCACAGAGATAGCATCCATCTAGTGGAAGAACTATATAAGAGAGGACATAAAATATCCAGAGACAAAGTGCAGTGGGTAAAAAAGGAAATCGAGTTTTTGGGATTCACACTGCAGGGTGGAACTAGAAGTATATCAAAGAAGAGAATTGAGGATATACAGAAAATCAGCTTACCTAAAACCAAGAAACAGCTAAGAGCAATAATTGGCATGACTAGTTTTTTCAGACAGTGGATACCTGGGTTTTCTCTAATTTCTAAGCCTTTAACAGAGTTAACCAGGAAAGATATCAAAGAGCCACTGAAGTTAACAAGAGAACACATACATAACATTGAGAAGTTAAAGTCAGCAATTCTTTCTTCTCCTGCATTAGGCATTCCAGATCACAACAAAGTTTTTCATCTATTTATCCACGAAGATAAGGGAATTGCTTGTGCAGTGCTCACTCAATATTTAGGAAGCAATTTAAGACCTGTGGCTTACTATAGTTCTACACTAGATCCTGTTATCCAGGGAATGGTTTCCTGTTTGAAGATTCTTGCTGTTGCAGCTTTGATGGTTAGGAAGAGTTCTAAGCTGGTTCTGGGAGGGGAACTCAGATTGTATTCCCAGCATCAAATAGAAACCACCCTGAGGAATGCAAATCTGCAGGCTTTCACATCTCAGAGACTCTCTCAGTATCAAGCTACGTTGTTAACAAACGAGAACTTGACCTTCCACAAGTGTAAATCCATCAATCCAGTGACTCTTATTCCAGAACTTCCATTAGAAGGGGATAGTCTTCATATTTGTGAGGATACATTAGAACTAGTACAAAAGGCTAGAGAAGATCTTTCTGATGTTCCTATGGAAGATGCCGACCTCACACTGTTTTGTGATGGTTCGAGTTATCATTATGGTGGGAAAAGAGTGACTGGTGCAGCTGTAACTACCCAAAATGAAACCCTATGGTATGTAGCACTTGGGCCAGACATATTGGCTCAAGGAGCAGAAATTTTTGCACTGACTCAGGCATTGAAAATTGGTAAAAACAAAGCTCTGAATGTTTTTACAGACTCAAAGTATGGATTTTTGATTGTTCATTTTTCGGGAGAAATTTGGAAGGAAAGAGGGTTTATAACATCTAATGGGAAAGCAATAGCATATGGGAAACTAATTAGTGAATTGTTAGAGGCTATACAGTTGCCAGCAAAGTTATCTGTAATACACTACAGGACACATCAAAAGCTAGTGGGACCAATACAGATAGGCAATCACAGAGCAGACATCACGGCTAAATTTGCAGCCAGATGTGGAGAAAAAGCTATATTTCACCTAGCCTTAGTGGATAGAGATGAGCTATTACAAGCCTATTCACAAAAGGAAGTGGAATACTGGAAGAAAAATCTTGGAGCCACTCTGGTGAATGGAGTCTGGATGTCAATCTCTGGAAAACCATTCTTGCCGAAATTATTGTACCACACTGCATGTGCAGCAGTTCATAGAAGAGGCCACTATGGAGTTTTAGGAGTGGTAGATACAATTCGAAAAAGCTAGATAGCAATAGGTGTGACTACAGAAGCAAAAAGAGTGTGTGATGAATGTTTCATATGTCAACAATACAACAAGGCTGTAATTAAGACAAGAGCCTTTGGAGGGAAACCTTTAGCATTCACACCATTTGAATGTCTACAGATAGACTATGCCACAATGCCTAAATGTCAACAGTATAGGTACATACTCATGATAGTGGACAAGCTGACCAAATGGCCAGAAGCGTTCCTGGCTAAAAGAAACAATGCAGCCTTTGTAGCAAAGGTGTTATTAAAGGAGATAGTTCCAAGGTTCTCTATACCATCAGTAATTTCATCTGACTCTGGTAGTCACTTTGCAAATTCTATTTTAAGGCAAATCTACCAGGTGTTAGGGATCAAGAGACACTTGTGTTCTATATCAACCACAGTCATCGGGGGCCGTGGAACGGGCTAACCAATCTCTGAAATCGATGGTTGGAAAGCTATGTACAGAGAGTCATCTTAAATGGCCAGATGTTTTACCTATGGCACTTTTCTATTTGAGAAGCCAACCAAATAGTCAAACTCATTTGTCACTGTTTGAACTATTATATGGTCAACAGCCATGGATGGGAAAAGCTCCACGAGACACTGATTACCTATCACATTTAGGGATTGAGTGCAAAATCTATGAGTATGTCACATTGTTAAAAGAGAGATTGGATGAATTACAAAAGTCATCTCTAATACAATAAAGAGTTCCTCTTGACTTTAGTCTTCATGATTATCAACCTGGAGATAAAGTATATATTAGAAACCACAAGAAAATCAGTATTATAACCAAAATGGTTAGGTCCTCATGAAATAATCTTGGTAACACCATCTTCAGTAAAGATTAAGAACAAAGATTCGTGGTATCACTACACCCACCTAAAGAAAGACCTCAGAGAAGCAAAGTCCTCATCAAGAAATCAGTCTGAAATGCAAGAAACAGAGTCTCAGCTAAACAGGCAGTCTCACTCACAAGATACAGAATCTGATATAGAAATAGAACCTCAAAGTAAGAGATCATACTTGAAAAAGCCTCAAACAAGAAAACATCAAGAAACACATAAATATCAAGAACTTGATACTCAAATCACTGATTTAGGTCACACAAAGTCCTCATTCATGTACAAAGATCAACAGTTAAATCTATCAGAAAGTAGTAGTGAAGGAGAAACAGAATATTAGTCTAAACGTTACATATTTACACCTAAGACAAGTGCAAACATAAAGTCTCATAAAGGAATCTTGTGGCAACACAAAATTCTAACATAACATCATACAGTCATGCGTTGGTTCCTGATCCAGGGATTCTTCAATCAAGTCGAAGACAGACAAGATGGATTTCCAGCAAAGGAGAACAGTGATGAAATCCCGAAGAGTTCCAGAGTTCCAGAGACATCAGGACATCAGGACCAGCGCAAGGACAAGAGGAGACATTGTACTGACAGACTGTACAAGGACCTGAACTGTGACAACACTGTGACTTGGACATCATCACCGGGAGACTCACAAGAAGAGAAGATCAGCAGATGAAGATTAGGTTTGAATAAGTGCAAGGTTTTCACACTCAGACACTAATCATAAGGGAAATGCACATATAGAATGCATGCAACAGAACATAAGCTGATTGACAGAAGAATTCTGAAGAAGAAGGTGAGTATAAATCCAAACAGGATATGATAGGTCATGGGTCCAACACATAAAGTCATAATAAAGTCATTTCACATGTACATAATGTATATAGTTGAAGAAACTACAATGACCCAAATGAGCAAGAGAGTTCAGTTTCCTTGCAAGGTCTAAAGTAGTTATTTCATGAGAACATCACATGAAAACCTTGTACATATGTAATATTGTTACTAACATATATTGCATAAGTCTACTAACCCGTAGGGAAAGAGTAGAGTAGGGATGTTCAAAATTTAGTTAGTATAGGGTCAGTGTAAAATAGTTATGAATGTTCAAATAGAATTGATAGAATGTTAGGTAGACGTTGTGTAGAGTAGGTTAGTTAGAAATGAAAACTAATTGACTAACACATTAACTCTAGTATAAGAATTACTGACAGATTAATCTTTCTAACTATAGATTAGGGAATAGAAATGTTAGAGTTAATATGAGTTAGGAATGTTGTTTGAAGTTAGTATTAGCAATATAGACAGAGTTATTACAAAATTTTTGGCTAAGGTTAGGAAACAACATAAATGATTGTTTAAATGTTATGATAATGTTCATATGTTATGTTGATGTTCAACTGATGTGTTCATGAAACTCTTGTATTCAAATCCCATACTTTCCCACAGAGAAACCTATCCTAAACCCTTGTCATTAGCTTTAGGCTAGTTAGTTAGTTAAGTCATTAGATAAGGTAGGATTTATTATTTGGGAAGGGATAGTTAATGGGATAGGAGCACATAGTTAAGATTAGAATAGTGTAGACATCATCCATGAACAAGAACAGCTGGAAATTTACAGGTTGAAATTTCCAAAAACAAAACGGCTATATTGAATCTCTGGGAGCTTGAAGTTCACCTTTGATTGACAAATAAGTCAGTTGGATGGAATGTTTCCAGGAAAGTCATGCGAAAGGCAGGAGGGGGCAGTTGAGAACCCTGAGCAGAAGTTCTGGGTCTTTGACCTGTGCTGAGGTGAGAGATCAGTGGATCCTGGTCTTGGAGTAAGAGGGTGCAAACATCTCTCTGCAAACTCTTCCTGTACTTCATATACCGTTTTCAACCTGTACTTGACCACCATCTTGGTGTCTGCTGCCCCTAGATATTAGGAGTTTCATCATCTAGATATCTAGGCTTCCCAGGGCCCGGGAGGGATCCGGGAAGTGGGCAGGAGATGAAGAAGAGAGTGGAAAGGGCGGACATAACTCAGCTGTTAAGGCTGAAGATCTACAGAAGAAGCTGAAGATTTCCCAGCAGTTTACCTACTCTGGTTTAGCCCTGGCCAGGCTGGACCAGAGGGAAGCTAACACTGATTCTTCATTTGCCAGCAGTTGAGAGTTTCAATAGTAATAAGTTTAATAGGGTTTCCCATTACCTCAGTCCTTTACCCTTATCCTTCTTATTAATATATAAAGCTTAAAGTACCTCCTAAATCAGTTTCAAAGCTTGTTTGGGAAGGGAGACAACGCAGTCAGAATATTGTCATTATCCCAGCTAAAGAGCCCAAATCAATATATCAATTAACCCCAGGTGGGTCCTGAAGGGATAAAACTCTTTTACCTGAAGGATCCTGCCTGGGCAACTGTTATAAGGAGAAGTGCCATCTCGTCCTCTCTGTATGCCATTTCTATTACCTCAAATAGATACAAGAGACCTCCCATAATTATAACATTCTGTAACTCCTCCCTTCCTCTCTCTCTCTCTCTCTCTCTCTCTCTCTCTCTCTCTCTTCCCTTGCGGCTGGGGCTGGGTTAGCTAGCTTTTTTTTACTTTAGTTATTATTAATAAACTTTATAAAATATAATGCTTAGTTATTGCATATTAATTTTACTCGTTACATATGGATTTTAATGAGCTAATTACCTTCATTAAGAGCAGGTCGTAATCCAGAGATAAGGTTAGGAGGGAAAGTTTCTACTTTTGCTCTGCCCGCTTAAAGGCAGGAGGCAGGAAATGTTCTGCAGCCCCTTAGAGGAAGGTCCCAGGAACCCCAAGGAAGAGTCAGTTGGAGGCCATTCTTGTCTGGAAGTCTGAGAAGACCCTTAAGCTCTGGGTCTGAGAGCTGTTGTGGCACTTGAAGACACAAAGATTTATACATAAGAAAGTTAAGAAGAATTTTATTTAAAGAAAGTTGAAGAGAAACTGATCTACTTAAATAGGTTTACTGAGTGCGTTTCCCTGAAGCACCACAGGGGGTGGCAGAGAGCAAAGTCTATGAGAATTTATAGACTTATCTATGAGGTTGGACAGACATAGAGCTGGAGTCAAGCTTTAATAAATAATCTAATAATCTAACAAATAGATAAGTAATAAAAGATTTAATATAGGAGTGAAGGAGTTAAGAAGATCTATAAATTAGAATAGATTTAGTAAGATAGATGAGCCATTTTAGTCAGATAGTGTAGTTCAGTTAGGTCTGATCTTATCAGACATGAAGATGTCCCACGCGGGACAGTTGGTGGGGTTGGTTACTTAGAAGATGTATTAGTTATTAGGGATAATATAAGAGTTCGCTTACTCCTATTCCTTCTTTCTACTTCTAATAAGAAAATAAATTTAGGCTGGATCAAGCTGCCTTAGGCGTTCACTGTATTGTCAGTGTGGTAGTTTGGCTCCAGCTTTAGTTCGATCACTATAAGTTTAGATTTACATTTATTACATTTGACCAGCTAGCCTGACATATATATATATATGTATATGTGTGTGTGTATATGTGTGTGTGTGTGTGTGTAAGTATATATAAAACAAGTTTTATTTTTCTTTTATTACACTACCATTAATAGACCCAGAAAGGATGCCCACTTTATTAAATGCTCAGAGCAGAGACTCCTGGTATGCAAAAGTCAGTGAGGTCTTTGAGCTGCCTTATCTAGGTTTTAGGAGGCATTTTACAGAAGGCAGAAGGGAAGGGAATGATTTCCACATCAAAGAAGAGAGAGCCGAGGGCCAAGATCTGAAACAGGTGAAGGGCCCTGGATGAAGTGCTCTTAGAGGGACACGTCAGCTTCTGGTCACCTCCTCAACCTCCTGCCTCATAGGTCTTCCAGTTTCCCAACCCTGTATGGTTTGGGGAAAGGAACAAGGAAAGATGGGATTTTGCAGCCCTTCTCAGGATCAAGGTCTGTAACCCAGAGAAAGAAGAGAAGGTAATGTAAACCAATCTCGAGCACCCTGAAACCTCGCCAGTCCACTAGCTCAAAGGAAGTCCCATTTAATTGTTCAAGTTTTCTATTTTCTCTTGTTCTCTGTGCCTCGCTATTACCATGCTTTCAAAACTCAAATGCTCAAATTGAAGCATGATCTCGACTTCGGAATCTGCTCAGAATTAGGGTCACAAAATGAAAACCAAAGACCAAAGCCACAAGTTATGGCGCATCCATGACTGCCCAGACTGTGTAATTCTTGTCCTTGTCCTCCAAAAGTTTGCCACATGGAAACATTCAATGTTTGGGAGACTTGCCTTGATTTTTTCTGAGTTTGGGAAAGGGATTCTAGCCACCCACCTATCATTCTCCACCATGTGGCCAACCCATCTTCTTTACCATTACAGTGATCCCTCCACTGTCACAGGAGTTGTTTTCCAGTTATGTCCCTGCAATAGGTGAAAAATCTGTGAAGTAGCAGCATTATATATATATATATATAAAGGCTATATAAGCCCTTCTCACTCTTCTCTAAACCTTTTCCACACTCTTATTAACCTACAGTCACTGAGCCTATCAGCGCCCAGGATACAGAACACAGTGCTGTGGTTGGTCGCTTTTCATTCCATCAGTCAATAGTGTGCCACAATAAGTGTAACTCCCTGATACAGAATTAGATTTTTTTAAAAAAACTCAAGATATAGCGAAGCTGTGATAAGTGAACCGCAATATGGCGAGGGATGACTGTACACAGTTCCTTAGTGGTCCTTTTCTTTTCTTATTCTTTAGAATTTTCTTGACTGCATGTTGCTTCCTAATAACACTCACCATGAGCCTTTCCCCTGCCCTCTGTGAAATGTTCACCTTTAGTTCTTAGGAGGCAGTTGACGTCCATGTGCCATTGCAATGTAGAAATAATCTATTGGCATTAAAACTTTGGGTCTTTGCTTTCACGGGAAGCTTACGGTCATTAAAAGCTCTGCAGTTTCCCAAAAGCAAACCAGTCCTCTCTCTTCTTCCTCTGCAGCTCTAAGTCCTACTGTACAGTCCATCTGGACGGTATGTCAGAAAGCCTTCTGCTCCACAAACTCTGTTTGAATGTTCCTTTGGATCCATGTTGAAATGGGCAAAAGGCATTCTGCATCTTCCCTATGTGGATGATGAAGCCAAACCACTTTGAGAGCATACAGCTTTATTTCAGGAAGTTTTGCAATTTTCTCAGGTCTGTGATCATCATCACCCCCAGATAGGAGTATCTGGAGGACCTTCCCTTTTACAAGGATGCCTCTTAGACTTGGACTGCTAGCCAAGTTTCTCCCATGACAGTGGTGCATACATGTGTCAAATATCCATCTGTCATGCCCCAAAGGCTTTAAAAGACTGCCTGCCTTTTGATTCAGCCATACCACTGCTGGGTTTATACCCCAAAGAGATAAGGAAAAAGACTTGTACAAAAATATTTATAGCTGCACTCTTTGGGGTGGCAAAAAAAAAACTGGAAAATAAGGAGGTGTCTTTCAATTGGGGAATGGCTGAACACATTGTGGTATCTGGTGGTGATGGAATACTATTGTGCTCAAAGGAATAATAGACTGGAGGAATTGAATTCCATGTGAACTGGAAAGACCTCCAGGAACTGATGCAGAGTGAAAGGAGCAGAGCGTTATACAGAGAGACTGAGACACTGTGGCACAGTCCAACGTAATGGACTTCTCTACCAGCAGCCATGCAATAATCCAGGACGACTTTGAGGGACCTATGAGAATGAATGCTATCCACATCCAGAGAAAGAACTGTGGGAACAGTAACACAGAAGAAAAACAACTGCTTGATCACATGGGTTGATGGGAATATGATTGGGGATATTGACTAAATGATCACCCTAATGCAATTATCAATAATATGGAAATAGGTCTTGATCAATGACATATGTAAAACCCAGTGGAATTGCACATTGGCTATAGGAGGGAGGTGGGGGGAGGGGAGGGAAAGAACATGAATCTTGTAACCATGGAAAAATATCCTAAATTAATTAAATAAAAATTTCAAAAAAACAAACAAGCAAATATCCATCTGTCTGATGTATGCTGTCAGAAGTGGGTCTAATGCCAGGACCCAGTCATTCAAATTTGATTTGGGGGCAAAATGAGGTTCTTATCAATCAGGGAGCAGCAAAAAAAAAAAGGAGGTTCACTTCACCTTAACTCATTGAGGACATGCAACAAAGCAATAGTGATGCTTAGTCTCGCTAAGGGGAGCCTGCTCTTCAGATGGACGTGAGTCTGCTCCCCAGGGTAAGGGTGGTCTCCAGACATCCATCAAGTTGGAGAGGACATGATTCCATGCAGGCGGTACTTTTGAGATATTTAGGTGATCAGGAAACTCTCTCCAGGGAGTCATCTGGCCCAGAGGACCTTTTTGGTGCCTTTTAGGGAGAACAAATCTGTTGTATGGAAATAGGATTAGCAGGAAGAACCCTGGTCCTATCATATGCCTTGCCTGATACTGACTAGCAGAGCCATTGAACAAGGTTATTTCTGTTGTTCTCGCTTATAAGCAATCTTTGACAATTTTGATGTGAGGATGAGGGATGCTTGGTTTGAAAAGAATCTGTCCTTCTTTGAGGCCACTAGCCCAACTCACACTGCCTTTGGCAGGTTGTGTTCCCAGAGGGCAGCTGATTGCTTGGGCTATTGGTTTTCTAAGAATTACCCCATGGGTCCTAGCTTCTAAAATGACCACATATGAACTTCTATTTAGTCTGTTCTCTTCCACATTAATATTAATCAGCTTTTGCAAAGGGGCATTTACTGAGCAGGTATAGAAAAAACAAGTTCTTGAGGTCTTATTCAATTTCCTTAGGGCTCCCTAAGTGTACCTACATCATATCATCTGCCCAAAGGACTGCATTTGTTTTCTCAAGGCTTATTCCTTTCATTTCTTTGGCTTTTACTGCTATAGCTAACATTTCTAGGACTGTTAAAGAGTAGTGATGATAAAGAGAACCCTTGCTTAAACATGAATATTATTAGAAAGGTCTCTTCTCTATTGTATATCATATTTGCTCTTGGATTTAGAAAATGAAGGATGAACAACAACATTTTTTCAGTGCACTCATTTCATTTATAAAGCCATTTTAAGTAATAGAAAAAACTCCTTTTCATTTCTCCCAGAAATTCTAACTGAACTTGTGTTCCAGTTGTGTTCTTCTTTGAGGCTTTGTTTATACCTGTTTTAGAATCATCCTCTCCTTCTAGGTTTATGGCTCAAGTATCCCTGTCACTCTAAGAGCTCTCTATGGTGGGATTCTTTCCTGGTATGCTCATTCTTCCATATTAGCTTCAGGCTTCAGATTCTATGGTAGGGCCAGCATCTAGGCACTTCTGGAGGGAATGTCTTAACCTGCTTGTTTTTCCTTTTTTGTGTTCTTCTGGGGACTGTTACTGTTTTCTCAAAATATTGAGTGTAGTATATTATTCAAGGACATCATGAATACTTCATGCCAGGAACTGATGAGCTTTAAGTGTGCCCAAGCAGCCTCATCCAGGGTGAAGTGTGGGTATTGCTCTTCTGCTCTGAACTCTGCAAGTTCCTGATGTGGGTGTGGGTCCAGGAAACACAACTGTGAGTCTGCCCATTTGTAGCTCCATCGTTGGTTTCTGGACTGAGTTACTGTCAGGCCGCAGGAATGTCCTGAAGGTTTTGTACCAGAACTGTAGACTTCCCTTTAGTTTGGGGTTTCTTCCAGGCTTATTCCACCAAAGGTTTCAGAATGGGCTGGTGGCTTGAACCAAGACCCCACTCTGCTCCTGGGATCAGTACCACATAATTGTGGCTTGCCTCTGTACATGCTTCCTGCCCTGAGCTAACCCTTAGTTGGAGTCCCTTGCCCAGCCTGTTATGAATCTGTGGTCCAGTTTTGGAGAGAGAAAGAAACAGAGATAAATACAGATATATATACATATATATGTATATATATATTTATATATGGGGAGAAAGAGAGAAGAGAGGAGAGAGAGAGAGAGAGAGAGAGAGAGAGAGAGAGAGAGAGAGAGAGAGAGAGAGAGAGAGAGAGAGAGAGAGAGAGAGCGCACTTCCATTGGGCACTCATTTCTGTTCTTTGCATAATGTCAGATAACTCTGGTCAGATCTAGTTCTAGTTTTCCTGCCCTAGTCCACAGCCAGGACTCTTGGTCCTTTAATAGGTCCTTATTAAATCACTCTNCCCCCCCTTCTTATTTTTGAATCTAATCTAACACTCTCAGTTTTGTTTTGTTTCTTAATAAATTCTTTTAAAATTACATTTTGCTTTTCTCATTGGCAGAAATCTTCTCCCCATCCTGTGCTGCCTCCATCTGGGAAAGGAGGGAAAACAAGGCCCCGTTCCCGGCAAAACCCATTTCCAAACCGGTTTCCGACCACCCTTGGTCTCCTTCAGCCTGTCCGCCTCCCCCCCTTCCCAGGAGCTGGTGGCCTGACTGGTCCGCAGGGTTCGGGGTTCAGGTCTGGCTTCATTTCCACCCTGTTCCTGCCGCCCCCCTCGCCCCCCACCGAAGGCTTCCTGGCCATTTTGACGGCGCAGCGCTTTGTGGGACCCCCCCCCCGGCAGCCCTCGGGGCAGCGCCTCCTGGAAGGGGCGGGAGGAGTGAGCCTCCGGGGGGGCCAACATCCCCTTTGTGTGCGGCGGGGCCTGGACCGGGAAGAGCCCCCGCCAGCCCCCCAGCTTGGGATCCTCGCGCCCTCCCTCAGCCTCTTTCTCGGCTTGCTTCCCTCCCTGCTGGGACTCCCCCACGGGGGGCCGCCCAGCTTCGGCCCCTCGGAGCGCCGCTGCCCGGCTGGCTGCCCCGCGGCTACTTCACGGACACAGAAGCTCGGGGCACTCGAACGTGAACTACCGGAGGAACGCGGGATGCCCGGCATGCCCAGATCCCAGGGGAGGTGCCGGGCACGCACGGGAGGCCGCCCTGAGCCAGCGCGGGCTTCCTCACTGGCGCGGTTCCCCCAAACCAATGCTCAGGCCGTCGGGTGGGCGATCGCGGCCTGCCTGTGTGGGTGGACGGTTTGCCCGTGGGAAGCGGCCTGCTAGTCTTCGCCTTATTATTTCTTAAGCACGTGCTTGTTGGAGAGCTCCGGGGGAAGCCCGAGAGGTGCTGAGGCCAAGCGGAGCGGCCGGCGAGCCCCCGTGGGGCGTTCCCGAGGGCCCACTTCCGGCTCTTAAACCCGGGCGCGCTGGACGCCGGCTCCCACGTGCCGTTGCCTTGGCCACGGAGGAGGGATGGACGCTTGGTCCGGACTGGCCTCCTCCCCCTCACCTCCGTCTTTCCTTCCGTCTGGGCCCTCCTGCGTGGCCCTCCCAGCCCGCGGCGGCAATCCCAGGCCCCTCCAGGCTGGGCCAGGTAGGGCGGAACTCGAGTGGCCGGGGGCGGGGGGCGGGGCAGGGATCTCCGGCGGCCGACCTTGTCCGCTGCCTTAGTCAGGAGGCCCGGGATGCAAAGCCCGCGAGCGCCCTCTGCCGCTCTCCCCGCGCCTGCTCTGGCTCCGGATTCTCCGGGACGGATCTCGCTCCGCCGCCTGGACAGTTCTTCCGCAGGGAAGGGCTTCAGCCTCCCGGAGTCACGGGAATGTGCAGAGGCCGGCGGCGGCCCTTCGCGGCGGGAAAATCGTTTTGGTGGCTGAGCTGAGGCTGGGCTCGAGCGGGGAGACCAACCGAAAGGCCGCCGTCGAGGCTCCCTGGGAGGGAGGCGAGGAGGACCTGCACCAGGCCGGGGCCGGCGGGGAGAAGAGGCTCTGTCAGGGGCGGCGGCCCCAGCCTTGGGCCTCTGGCCACGAGCTACGGCTCGGCTTCTGCAGAAACCCAGGATGTTACTCGGGGAAGCGCTAGGAAGGGGCCACCGAAGCTGGCCTGAAAGGAGCCCCGCAGGCCAAGTGAGCTATAGCAGGGCCCAGCAGAGGAGACACAGACAGGGAGACAGACAGACACAGAGAGACAGAAACGGAGAGACAGAGACAGGGAGACACACACAGAGACAGAGAGACAGAGATGTCTTGAAAACTAGAAAAAAGCATCCAGGACTGTTCTATTCATAATCTGGGAAGTGATGGGTGCCACCTTGACTGACAGGGATGGCAGTTGGAAGACTCGGAATGTTCCCAGGTGCCTTGAGCCAGGGGCAAACGTTGGTTGGCCTCAAGATATAAATACCCCTGACAGCCACTTTGAGGGAGGTCTCTCTGGAGGCCTCTGGACTGGAAAATCTCTGAGTGGGTGGTGAAGGGAGGCAGGGAGGTCTATGAAGAAGAGGGCAGGAATATTTCCTGAAGACTGTGAGAGCTAGTGTATCACCAAACACTGGTAGTGAGAAAGCTGAGAGAATAAGATCACCAACACAGCTGCATCAGCAGCTTCCCTTTTCTCTGGCTTGGCTGTGGCCAGGTCTGGCCAGAGGTAGTGGGAGTGAGCAAATCTCCAGCTTCCAACTAATTAATAGCCTCCAGTCCTGATTGTCAACTAGTTTATAGATAATAGATCAATAGGGTCTCCAGTCCCCAATCCTTGTCCTGTTTATCCTTTCCCTGGTTATAGATAGAGTTTAACAAGTACCTTCCTGAGTCGTCTTTCTATCACAGCCCTGGGAAAGGGAGTCAAATGCAGTCAGATCCTAAACGTCATCCAAGGCAAATCAATAGCCCAATAGTAATCTATCCAGCCCAAGGTTGGACCTAAAAGGTTTTCCAGTTATCTAGCCTCTCGAGGGTCCTTACTGGGCAGCTGTGAGGGAGGGATAACTTACAGCAATAGTCAAGGGTGATCAGAGTGGGTGTTCCTCCATCCTCTGCAGCTGAGGAGAGTACAGATAGATCAACATTATTGTACATCTATACATCTCCGTTGGACCCCTTTTAGTTCAGGAGAAAAGTGATCAATTGTGTTAATGGCTGCAAAGACAGTCAAGGAAATGCGGTTTGTGTAAAGACATTTGGATCTGGCAATTAAGAGATCATTGGTGGGGGTACCTGAGTGGCTCAGTGGATTGAGAGCCCAGAGACGGGAGGTCCTAAGTTCAAATCTGTCCTCAGATACTTCCCAGCTGTGTGACCCTGCACAAGTCACTTCACCCCCATCGCCTACCCCTGACCACTCTTCTGCCTTGGAGCCAATACCCAGTACTGATACCAAGATGGAAGGTGAGGGCTTAAAACAAAAGAGATCATTAGTAACTTTGGAAGAGAGACGTTTTGGGGAAGGATGAAGTTGAACGCCAGATTATAAGAGCTAAAGAAAAGAGGGGAAGCAGAGAGAAAGAAATTAGAAACACCAATTATGGGCAGCCTCCTCAAGGAGCTTAATCACTGTTATATTGAATCTCTGGGAGCTTGAAGTTCATTCAATGATTGACA
Organism: Gracilinanus agilis; assembly: GCF_016433145.1. Classification (NCBI taxonomy): domain Eukaryota; kingdom Metazoa; phylum Chordata; class Mammalia; order Didelphimorphia; family Didelphidae; genus Gracilinanus; species Gracilinanus agilis. The sequence goes on from NC_058132.1 coordinate 4,095,959, forward strand.
GATAAGTCAGTTGGATAGAATGTTCCCAGAGAGGCATGCGAGAGTCTGGAGGGGGCAGTTGAGAACCCTGAGCAGAAGTTCTGGGTCTTTTACCTGTCCTGAGGCTAGAGATCAGTGGATCCTGGTCTTGGAGTGAGAGAGTGCAAACATCTCTCTGCAAGCTCTTCCTATCCTTGATAAACCGTTATCAACCTGTACTTGACCACCACCTCGGTGTCTACTGTCCCTAGATATTAGGAGTTTCATCATCTAGTTATCTAAGCTTCCCAGGGCCCAGGAGGGATCCGGGAAGTGGGCAGGAGACGAAGAAGAGGGTGGAAAGGGTGAATATATCTCTACTGTTAAGGCTAAGATCTACAGAAGAAGAAGCTGAAGATTTCCCAGCAGTTTACCTACTCTGGTTTAGTCCTGGCCAGGCTGAACCAGAAGGAAGCTACATTGATTCTTCATTTGCCAACAGTGAGAGTTTCATTAGTAACAATTAAAGTAGGGGCTCCTATACCACAGTCCTTTACCCTAATCCTTCTTGTTAAATATATAAAGTTTAAAGTACCTTCCTAAATTGATTTCCAAAGCTCACTTGGGAAGGGAGACAACGCAGTCAGAATATCGTCGTTATCCCAGCTGAAGAGCCCAAATCAATATATCAATTAACCCCAGGTGGATCCTGAAGGGATAAACCTCTTTGACCTGAAGGATCCTGCCTGGGCAACTGTTATAAAGGAGAAGTGCCATCCTATCCTCTCTGTACATCATTTCTACTACCTCAAATAGACACTAGTGACCTCCTTTAAATATAACACCACCCAGAACAGAAAAGCTATAGGATGATCCTGGTAGAGGAAGGATCCCATGCAGAACTCTCCAGAATTGGGAAGATGGGATTATGTTTGCAGATACCTGGGAAGGGAACGGTAAACCAAAGCCGAGAAATTCGAGTGGGGATGACAGAGAAAATGGAATGAAATGGGAACGCTTCTGTAAGTAGAGAAGTTATAAGTAGACATGAAGTAGGAGATAATAGCAGAAGACATCTGACTGAGAAGGGATGAAAGCAGCCGCTCCCATCCCCAATTCTCTTCCTGTAAAATATGAAGCAGGAATCTCAGTTGAAAAGGGTGTGAGAGAGGGAGCCATGGGAGGTTTGGGGGGAAGAGAGAAAAACGTCTGGAGGGCATACAGAGTGGGATAATGAGTTAACAAAAGAGGTAACCATAGAAGTGTGCAAGAAATTGTGGAGGAAGAGGTGGGAGGAATGGGCATCTCGTGGACCTCTCATTTTAATTGGATAAAAGTATAATGTTTATATGGTATTTTAAATTTTGCAAAGTACTTTCCTCACCCACAGATGAGGAAACTGAGGCCACGAGAGGTTACGTGACTTGCCTAGGATTACACAGCTAGCTTGTGAATAACTGAGGCTGGATTCAAACTTGGGGCCAAGTCTTGGACTCGTGGGTTCTTCCAGGGAGGTAAAACAGGTGCCAAAATAACTTTCTGAGAGAGAGATACTTACACCCTGAATCTGGCTGATTTGCATTTCAAGGTTCAGGGCACAGAGGAGATTTTTGAGGTTTGTGGACGAAGGGGGAAAGACAAACTGGTGGTTGGCAAGATATCCTTTTTTTTTTTTTAAATAGAAAACTTCTCCATGGTTACATGATTCATGTACTTTCTCTCCCCTCCACCTCCCCCACCCCCACCCCGACCCCCGTAGCCACTGCACAATTCCACTGGGTTTTATATGTGCCATTGATGAAGACCTAATTCCATATTATTGATAATTGCACTGAGTTAGTTGTTTAAAGTCTATCTCCCCAATAATAATATCCACATCAACCCATTTGTTCAAGCAGTTGTTTTTCTTCTGTGTTTCTCCTCCCACAGTTCTTCCTCTGAATGTGGATAGCTTTCTTTCTCATAAGTCCCTCAGCATTATTCTGGATTGTTGCATTGCTGCTAGTAGAGAAATCCATTGCATTTGATTGTATCAGCCTTTGTGTACAATGTTCTCCTGGTTCTGCTCCTTTCACTCTGCATCAATTCCTGGAGGTCATTCCAGTTTACATGGAATTCCTCCAGTTCTTTATTCCTTTGAGCACAATAGTATTCCATCACCAGCAGATACCACAATTTGTTCATCCATTCCCCCATCGAAGGACATTCCCTCATTTTCCAATTTTTTGCCACCACAAAGAGCGCAGCTATAAATATTTTTCTACAAGACTTTTTCCTTATGATCCCTTTGGGGTACAAACCCCATCAGTAGTATGACTGGATCAAAGGGGAGGCTATCTTTTATAGTCTTTTGAGCATAGTTCCAAATTTGGCAAGATATTCTTTTTGGACATACAGTGGTATTAACCTTAAATTGTTGCCATCACTATTTTTCCATTTGTTGTTGTTTAGTCATTTCAAGATCAACTCCAAATGGACAAATGACTGGAGATGATATCTTAAGCAAGTCCAAAGCTCTTGGAAGCCTTCCAGTCCCATTCTACTCTGTGGTTCCAGGAACAGTTTGTGCCTAACGAGTGCTTGAGTAGCTTATACAGAGTAGAACAGATAATTCTAATGGTATAGAATTGGTTTAGCACACACAGACCTAAGGCCATTAAAATTAGAAGGGAGAAATCTTTGCAGATAAGTTTCTCCAGAAAAATGAAGAATTATTTTAAGTTTATAAAATATAGAGCCGTTCTCCAATAGGGAAATAGGCAAAGGATATGAATGAACAGATTTTAAAGGAAGAAATCCAAGCTATCAATAACCCTATAAAAAGGTTCTAAATAACTAATAATTAAAGCAATACAAATTTTCCTTTTCTTTTTAATCTTATTTTTTCAATTATATGTAACATCAATTTTTAACATTTGTGTTTTAAAATTCTGAATTCCTAATCCCCTCCCTCACCTTCCCCCTTCTTAATAAGGCAAGTAATTTGGTATAGCCATACAGAAAGAGTTCATCTAGATTATTTTTCATGTAGTTTATATATGTGAAGTCATACAGAATATTTCCATATGAGCCATGTTGTATTATTATTGTCCTCAGGGGAGACTATGTCATTGTTGTGAACCTTGATTTGAATTTGAGTCTAATTTAGAAGACTACCTCCCTGAACCCAGAAGGCAAACTTTTGGAGAAGGCATCATGAAGATGCCTGCAGAGACCACACACTGCACCAGAAAATCCAGAGTGAACTTTGGGGGTTAAATGTATTTATTTTGAATGTACACTATTATGCCAAAGGGGACTGCCCCCTAATTAGCTTTTTGTCAATGCACCTTACTTTGGTTTTGTTCTTTTCCTCTTTTATTTCCCTTTTTTTTATCCCCAAATTATTGTATTATTTTGATTATGTTTCCATGATCCATTGGGGAGACTGGTCTCCCAAAGGATCACAGAGGGGAATGTATTAATTAGAATCTTGAACTCTTGGACTACATTTCCCACAATTCCCTTTCCCTTTTGTGTGCATGCATCCCTATGTGGTTTGTATATTAGTTTCGGTTTCTCTCCCCCTGCCTCTCTCTTCCACATGAGTAGCTTGGGTGAGTTCCCTCTAGTTTTAATAATAAACTTTATAAATATTAAATATGGAGATATTGGATATTAATTTTTTAAATCTACAATGTTTCAAATTAAAACACCAAAAAATTCCCCAAGAAAAATAAAGTTGAAAAAGTATGCTTCAGTCTGCATTCAGACTCCATCCGTTCTTTTTCTGGAAGTGGATGGCATTTTTCATCCTAAGACCGTCAGAATTGTCTTGACTCTTTGCATCGCTGAGAATAGCTAAGTCTTTCACAGTTGATCGTCATTGCCATATTGCTGTCACTTTACATTTTTCTCCTGGTTCTGCTCACTTCACTTTGCATTAGTCCATATAAGTCTTCTCAGGTTTTTCTGAAGCCATCCTGCTCATCATTTCTTATAGCACAATAGTATTCCATTACAATCATAGACTTCAACTTATTCAGCCATTCCTGAACTGATGGACAATTCTTTGCCACCCCAAAAAGAGCTGCTAGAAATATTTTTGTACAAATGGATCCTTTTCCTTTTTTTCTAAACTTCTTTGGGATATAATGAAGCAATCTGAACTGAAGCAATTCTGAGATTCTATTCCATACCCGTCAAATTAGCAAAGATGATTAAAAAAGAAAATGACAAATGTCGGAGGGGATGGAGGAAAACAAGCACCCTTGGGCACTGCCAGTGGAGCTGGGCAGTGGTCCAGTCATTCTGGAGAGCAATACGGATGTGTCCCCAAAGTCGTTAAATGGTGCATACCTTTTACTGCAGCTATACCTTTCATCTTCATATACACTCTCCCAAAAGGATCAAGAAAGAGGAAAGAGCGTCCAGACACAAGATTATAGCCACTCTATTCACAGTCGCCAGAAACTGGAAACTGAGGAGGTGCCCATCTATTGGGGAATGGCTAAATCAGCTGTCAGGTGAATGCCATGGAACAGCATTTACTGTGCTATAACAAATGACAACGTGAGCATTTTCTGAGGAAACTGGGAAGACCTCTCTGAATGGAGGCCCAAGAAAGTGAGCAGGAGTAGAACAATTGACCCAACAGTGATGTTACAGCGAAAGAGGACTTTAGAACCATGGCTAAAGCGCTATAAGCCACAAGACCCAAGTACTGCCATAGAGATGATGAACTTAAAATCTAAGAAAAGACTTGCATTGGTGGCTCAGTGGATTGAGAGCCAGGCCTAGAGACAACAGGAGGTCCTGGGTTCAAATCTGGCCTCAGACACTTCCTCACTGTGTGACCCTGGACAAGTCACTTAGCTATTGCCTAGCCCTTACCACTCTTCTGCCTTGGAAACGATACACAGTATTGATTCTAAGACGTCCTGTCCACCCCTGCTAATGGCACGTCTGACTTCTGTACGACAAGGCTCGCTGGCTCTGGTCACTCTGCCCCGGCCACCAAGGCTCTATCTTGCTCATGGTATGATTCAAAGCAGGATATCCTTTTCCACACTGTATAAGCTTGCTTTACCTCTTGCCCATATGTAAACCTACAAAAGATGTAACTTTAGTTCGGGGCAGCTTTCATTAGGAAAGGCTGCCCTGGCCAGTAGCTTCATTTACATGAATAAATAAATATTAGTTCCATTAATTTGACCTTCTGGGTGTCCGGACTCGCTTTATGACGTGCCCCACTTCAGGCCTTTTCAAAATGCTATCTTAGAAGGGGCAGCTGGGTAGCTCGGTGGAGTGAGAGCCAGGCCTAGAGACGGGAGGTCCTGGGTTCAAACCCGGCCTCAGCCACTTCCCAGCTGTGTGACCCTGGGCAAGTCACTTGACCCCCAATGCCCACCCTTACCAATCTTCCACCTAGGAGCCAATACACCGAAGTACAAGGGTTTAAAAAAAAATGCTATCTTAGGGGCTCCCGTTAGTAAATCCCCTAATACACATGGACCCTCACCCTGGACATGTGAGCCTCTTTCCTCAGAATACCCATTTCCTGAGAGAATACCGCAGGGTGCTTTGGTGTCTGGGTCTGCAACAATTGATATCGTCAGCAGGATTCTTGGGAAATGGGCAGGGGGAGAGATATGTGCAGGGAGATCCTTGATGGCCATCCAAAGGAAGGTGAGTGCTAATTGCATGAATGACAGAATTGTGGGGGCCACTTAGAGAATGGGGGGACATTCCCCAAGACCCCACGAGGGTTGAGTACCCCGTTAGAAGAGACGAAATTGCCAGCAATTGGCAAAGAGGCCCAGGCAGCCAATACAAAAGGAGGGTGGCCGTTGCTCATTGATTTGTGTCACACTACTAAGCAACAGTTAGCTGCTTTTATACCCCACCCTGGGGTGGGATATAAATGAGAGAAAAACCTAGGTCTAGACTAGAAGAAGACCTGCATGTTACCGTCTGTCTTAGAATCAGTGCTGTATATTGGTTCCAAGGCAGAAGAGTGGTAAGAGCTAGGCAATGGGGGTTAAGTGACTTGGCCAGGATCACACAGCTGGGAAGTGTCTGAGCCTGGATTTGAATTCAGGTCTTCTTGACTCCTGGCCCAGCATTCTATTCATTGTGCCCCTTGTTGCAGATTACAGCCTCCAAAGAATGAATGATTTGGCTAGAAAGAGGAAAAGAAAAGAATAACACCTCTCTACTTTAGCCTGCCATTTTGCAAGGGCCAAAGGAAGTTGAATCCTCAAAATGATGACCAGAGCTCCTGAAAATCTAAGGTTTGAGACCCAAGGATGTGAGTCCCAGAGGAAATGGATTCAGATGCGTGGAAGGGTTAAAAATTAAAGATTGGAAGGGCAGCTGGGTAGCTCAGTGGATTGAGAGCCAGGCCTAGAGACAGGAGGTCCTAGGTTCAAACCCGGCCTCAGACACTTCCCAGCTGTGTGACCCTGGGCAAGTCACTTGACCCCCATTGCCCACCCTTACCAATCTTCCACCTATGAGACAATACACCGAAGTACAAGGGTTAAAAAAAAAAATTAAAGATTGGACTAAATTTATGAGAAATGTGGTTGCCGAAATGAATTACTCAAGTCAGAATGACTTTTTATGATAGTTTATTTACAAAAGGAGAGAGTGAAAATAAGGGAAATGTGAAAGAGGATAGAGTATGATCCAACCCAACACACTAAGTACTTTGTTCTGGCCCCTGGCTCCACCCAGGCAGGGCTAATTAGTCCTCAGATGGAGGGCCTGGTGATGAATAAAGCAAGGGCTCTAGCCACAAAGCCTCTTCCAAGATGGGGCCTCTCTGGAGGGTAGTCCCTACAGAAAGCCAGGAAAGGAGTTAGCTTTTTCACTCACCCACGTGGTAGTCCTAAAGGAAGGTCCAAGAGCTGCCTCACCAATGCCAGAGTCTCAAGTCCACAAAGCAAATCCTTCAGCAGCCTCCAACTCGAACGCCGGCTCTGAAGAACTCCCCCTCACAGGAAGTAACAAGTGTTTTTCTTTTTACTTTTTTTTTTTTAAACCCTTAACTTCTGTGTATTGACTTATAGGTGGAAGAGTGGTAAGGGTAGGCAATGGGGGTCAAGTGACTTGCCCAGGGTCACCCAGCTGGGAAGTGTCTGAGGCCGGATTTGAACCTAGGACCTCCCGTCTCTAGGCCTGGCTCTCAATCCACTGAGCTACCCCGCTGCCCCATAACAAGTGTTTTTAAAGATGCTTCATTGTGAAATATTAGGTGGGTTTTAGGGGATGTGTTAGATGTTTATTTAGGCCAGTAACAGAAGAGTGAACTGTTTTGGGAAGGCCACCCAAGCCCAGTGCAGGCAGAGCCAGACCCTGAGATGAGACACACCCAGAACCCCAAGTTATGGAGAAAAGAGTTGTTTAATAAAATAGGGACAGGTTGGAAGGGATTTGGATATAACTTATTCTAATAACTACCTCCACCTCCCCAGATCTACAAATCTCTTCACAGAGATTGCTTCTTAGTATTTCCTTACTCTACTCCTATACTCTCTCTATAACCCAAATTACTATACTTAGCTAAGCTACCACCAAACCCCCTCTTTGGATGATCTAAGGAAAACGTCTGTGTGTAAGTCTGTTAAGGCCTAAAGATGGACCAAGATCCAAGGATCTAGGCCGGGTGTCACACTCGGCTATCAGTTGTCACTGGATCAGCACAGGAACAGCACAGATGTCAAAACAGCCAACAAGGAAACAGGATAATCCAAGCAGTAGGAAGAATGGGAAGACCAGGCTGTAAAATACCACAGGGAAATAGCTCATCTCCGCTGGTCCACCCAGAGAAAAGAAAAACTACAGCCTAGGCCTAAGTGTCTAACTCCAACAGCACTTCCAGAGTCTCGGCCTCTGCTGTCCATCTGCAGACTTACACCTTACCTTACCTTTTCCTATAACAGTTGCGTCACTTCCTGTGCCTTTCTCCACTTTACGTGGACCAATCGCAATCTTGGAATTTTCGTAGGACTGCCCAGGGGGCAGTTAGCCCAGTATCAGAGAGCTGGGAAAAGCGCAACATGTTCTGGATGCTGCATAATGTACCATGAGCCTCAGAGAGTTAGTAGATTTAGTAGCTCCGTTCCATTAGAATCTGTTTCTTGGAGGATGGTTTGGGTATGAGATAGTGGATTCAGTTAGCTGGGCCCAAGGCTGAAAAGATGAGCAGTGTTGAGACACAGCCAGCTTTACTCCGGATATCATGTGCAATTTAGTGGAGCCCTCCCTCTCTTGGACTAGACTACGTGTCTGTCTAGACACTTGGCCAGACCCAGTCTGCCAGTAGCATGACATTCCTTGGAGGAATGTGGAGGAAGCCCAGACTACTATTAAGGAGACAGCCATGTAATCTGCCGGCTACCCCCCTGAGCTCCTTGTCCCTGATGCAGAACCTCTTACACCTGGGGTGAGGAATAAACTTAAAGTTAGCCCCTGCCCATCGGAAGGGACAGTTTCAGTGGTACAGTGGATAGAAAGACTGCTGGGCCTGGAATCAGGAAAACTCTTCCTGAGTTCAGATCTGACTTCAAACACTTTCTAGCTGGGTGACCCTGGGCAGGTCACTTTACTCTGTTGGCCTCGGTTTCCTTATCTGTCAAATGAGCTGGAGAAGGATGGGGCCAACCCCTCTGGGATCTTTGCCAAGAAAACTCCAGATGAAGGCATGAAGACTCAGATGGGACTGAAACCACAGAACAGCAGCAAATCGGGAGGGACCCCTCAGCTGTTTTAGGTCCTCTGGTCCAGGCATTATGAGGGTAAACTGGATACAACCACTCTTGATTTGGTGACAGAAGTGGTAGTTCAGATATGTGGTTAGTACAAGATCACCGGAGTCTTGCCACCTAGCTGGGTGTTGGAACACCCCCCTCCTTTATAACAGTGCCCAGGCAGGACCCCTCAGGTCAGTGGATGGGTATCCCTTCAGGTCCCACCTGGGTTGATCAATAGTGGGTATTGGGCTCTGTTAGCCTTGGACACGTTTATCTGACTGCGTTTGCTCCCTCCCAGAGAAGTGATGAACAACCACTCCAGGAAGGTACTTGATGCGTTTATATATATATGACAAGGAAGGAATGTTTAGGAAATGGGGAGAGGAATAGGAAACCCTAAACTAATCTCTGACAATACTAAGCCCTCAGGACTGTAGGCTGGTTAATGTTTCTGGCTTGTTCTTCAGCTCCTCTGGCTCAGCCTGGCCACAGCCAAACCAGAGCAAACAAGCTGTTGGATGATGTCTCTCAGCTCCTTCTTCTTGCCAGATGTTATGCCTTTCTACAGCCTTTAGGAACCACCCTTTCCACCCTCCTCTTCTCCTGCCCACTTCCCGGATCCCTTCCGGCCCCGGGATACCGAGACATCTAAGGATGGTTTGGATGTCTGAATATCGGGGGACAGAAGAATCAGAGGATTTATGATCTAGATACAGGTTGGTCAATGTCCGTGGGTTCAAGACAGGAGTTCTTGCAAGACTTAGTCAAGCAAAACCTCAGTTCCCAATAGACCAGCGTCCACAGATCCAAGGTCCAAAGAAGGGAAAGAAAAGCCTCTTGTCAGAGGCTTCCAGGATATTTATACCCCCCTGGCCAACCGCTTTCTCCGCTGTCCTCATGGCCTCTGGGAACATTCTGAGGTCCAACGGTCTTCACCTGTCAATCAAGGTGGGACTCTCAGCTCCCAGAGCTTCAATAGGACAGGTTCAAGCCCTCAAATCCACCAGAGTCAGGCCTGCGCCCCCCACCGGCACGTGGGTCAAAGGGAGTTTCTCGGGAGCACGGTTTGCCCTGAGCAGAGAAAGAGAAGCCATCCATCCAATGCAGGACACCGGAGAGGTATGGGAGGCCAAAGCCCCACTGCGGGGCAGATCAAAGGACTCCCTCAGCCCCCTGAGGATAGAAGGTCCCTCGGCTGAGGAGGGCCCAAAAGAGCTGGGTCCCTCCCTTGTGCCCGGCAGCTGCTGGACCTCCAAAGGACCGAGTGGGGTTGGGGCTCCCCAAGAGTAAGGTGGATTGGAGAAGAGCAGAGGCCGCACGCAGACGACACCTTACAAAGGGTCAGGGCCCAACAGACACAATCCTCCCGCGGTGGAGAGACACTGGGGCTCGGGGAATCCCAGGGCTCTCCGTCCCCTGGATTACACCCACCGTTGTGGGGCATCCACCGCGCAACCAAACAAGCAGCCCTGGAGTTGCTCTAAGAAACCAAGCCGGCACAGGGCGCTACAGCAACAATTTCGACTTTCACTAGAATTCAAAAAAACGCGGGGGGGTGGGGGGGGGAGCTGGATAGACCCAAGAGCCCCCCCTTCCGCCTCCACTGGAGGAGAGAACAGCCATTTCAAGAAAAGGGGGAGAGACGTCTGCCGGGACAATCTTTTGGGGGTGCGCCAGGATGCGAGTGAGAGCGAACCCTGCAAAGCATCACAAGGGCCACCGGAGACCTGGCAACCGTCAACTGTGGCTGCTGCAACCTCAGCAAAAAGATGGCAAAGCCGCCTGACAAGCTGGGCACGGGCCCTCAGGGGCAAGCCGAGTGCCCCTAACTAATCCCTGGTTAGAGCGCCATTACAGCGGAGGAGAGGCTTGGGAACCACCTCAAGAGAAGAAATCTGTAGCCAGCACGAGGGCAGGAAGGATTCTTCCGCTCCTGATTGGAGGATTGGGACAAGGCACTAAGGGGTTTGTGATTNGGGGGGGGGGGGGGGGGGAGCTGGATAGACCCAAGAGCCCCCCCTTCCGCCTCCACTGGAGGAGAGAACAGCCATTTCAAGAAAAGGGGGAGAGACGTCTGCCGGGACAATCTTTTGGGGGTGCGCCAGGATGCGAGTGAGAGCGAACCCTGCAAAGCATCACAAGGGCCACCGGAG
>NC_058132.1:4121684-4144776 GCF_016433145.1 Gracilinanus agilis
GTATAAGAGACAGCTCTCTCTCTCTCTCTCTCTCTCTCTCTTCTCTCCTCTCCTCTCCTCTCCTCTCCTCTCTCTCCCCACGAGCAGGGCTTCCAGGGGCCAAACCCGACGTGATCTCCCAGCTGGAGAGAGGAGAGGCGCCGTGGACGCCTGCGGCAGGAGCGGCCGGAGGCCCGGGCCCAGGTGGGTGAGGGACGGGTGGGCAGAGGGCCTCGGTGTCGGCCTCCGGGAGTCGGGCCGACCTCGGCCGTGTGTCCGTAGAGCCCCCCCGTTCCGGCTCTCCTTGTCCCCCTGCTGGCGTCACGGAGAGGGACCAAGGCCTGGAAGGGCTCCCGCTCTTTCCGCCTCGCTTTCCCCTTCCCTGCTGTTGTCAGCGGGGCAGCCTCGGGCGCCCCTGGGCAGGCACCTGGCCCTGCGCCGGCCTGGCTTTCCTGGCTTCTCTTCGGGCCTTCTCCCCGGCCCCAGCCCCGGCCCTCGGTGCCCATGAGAGGAGGCCTGGACGTCCCGGCCTCCTCGTCCGGAGAGTCTGTGCGCTCTGGGCCGAGGGAGGGGCTCCTCGGCGAGGGCCGAGCCGGGATCCCCCTTCTGGGAGCCGTGAGGGCCCGGGGGCACCCCTGTGCTTCGGGCCGGCCTTCGCGTCACTCCTACCCGTCGTCCATCTGAGAATCGGCCCTGTGCCAGGCCCGAGGCTAGGTGGTGGGTGGGGGATGGCTCATTGGTTGAGGCTGGATCGGAACCAGGACCTCCCGGCCTGGCTCCCTCCACCGAGCCACGTGGCTGCTCTTTCCCTTTCCTTTGTACCATGATGGCCCAGCCGGCCCGGCCCGCTGATGGAAGACTAGGAAAGCCTCTGCCCCCCGGCCTTCCTCTGCTCCTTTCCTCCTCCTCTTCCTCGTCCTGGCGCTGCTCTTCCTTGTGGGCTAAAACGGGTTTCATTCCCCGTCTGCCTGTCTGTGTGTGTCCGTCTGTATGTCTGTGGGTCATGCGTGAGCCCTCTTTTGAGCAGTTCCGATGAGCGTGCGGGTCAGGACTCTGGTGGTCCTCCTGGTTCCTGCAGAGGTCCACTGTGGCCTCCTCTCCTTCCTCTTTTCCTGGCTCATTAAACACAGTAAAGCTGCCTCTCGGCCTCTTCCTGGCCCTGGCTGTCTCGAGGGGCCACAGCTCTGATTTTCCCATGATGGGATGTTGGGGTTTCCTCCATGTTTGGTCCCTTGTCCTGGGCCCCTCGATGTGGGCTCCCCGCCTTCTCGGGTCCCCCATCTCCTCCCCCACATCCTGTCCTCCTGGACGTTCCAGGCCCCCCTCCCATCCCCTCCTTCTGTCTGGCTCCTTGGCGTGTCCCTGTGCCGGCTCCTTCCCTCCTGCCTGTGCTGTGTCCCCCGTCCAAATCTAGTGGTCACCCCCTTCTCGTGTCCCCTCGAACCCCCCCGGCCCGCAGGTCCTGAGCCACCAAACGCAGCGGTAGGGGCTGGGGTGTAGGGGACTCGCCCAGGGTCACACAGCCAGGGGCCTTTTCTCATTCTCCTTGACCCTGGGGTGGTCGTGGTTCCCTCCTCGGTAACGTCTCCTTTCTGGGTCTGGGACCCCCCTTCTGCTCCTCCTGCCTCTCTGACTGCTCCCCCAGACCCCTCACCTTAGCCCCCCTGGGCTTAATGCCCGTCTTCTCCCGACGCCGCTCGGCTCTCCCACCCTGGATTCCTCATTGTCCCGACACCCCCTCCCGCCGCTGCAGTGTCCAGTGTGGCGCCAGGCCTGCCGCGGCCATCTCTGCCCTGCCCTGCCGCCTGCAGGCTCCCCCCTTTCTGGCCCGTCTAGTCGGCCACCGAAGTGACGTTCCTAAATCCGGTGGCTGGCCCCGTCCTGTGCTCGGCACACCCCGGCGGCTCCCTCTTGTCACCGGACGGAGCCCTGACACCGCTTCCTGCCCGCCAGGCTCTCCCCAGGACGGCCCGTCTCTGCCTCTCCTTTGTGCCTCGGGGCGTGCTTCTGCCCTTATGGGGCCCCTTTCTGCACCCCCAGCACCAGCAGTCCCTTGGGGATGTTTAGGGGTTCCCTTTCTTTCCGGCCGCCGCGAAGCCTTCAGCCCCTCTTCTGCCCCCCGGGCCGCTCGCTCTCCTTGGCCTTTGCATCGTGGCTCCCGCGGCCGTCCTGGGAGCGGGCGTCGGGGCAGCTGTCTGTCCAAGGTTTCCTCTGCGTAGCTACTCGTGCTGGTGGTGGCGTTCAGTGTCTCGGGATCAGTTCTAGGACAGAAAGGCAGCCAGGGCCAGGCAGTCGGGCTTAGATGCTCGCCTGGCTCACACAGCTGGGAAGAGTGTGAGGCCAGATTCGAACCCAGGGCTTGCTGACTAAGCCTGGCATCCTCTCCACTGGGCTGCCTCGCCTGCCCCGGGCCAGCGGTTATTCTTGTTTTTTCCTCCTTGATCTGTTTTCCGGGTCCTTCTTTCCGCCAGTTTCTGCTATTTCTTCTTATTTCACGAGCCCCCAGCTTCGCCTTGGCCATTCTCTCTCGGCCTCTTTCCACTCCATTTATAAAGACATTCACAAGTTCCTCTTTCATATGTCCGCGCAGCTTCCGTTCATCCCTTTACGGCGCCTGATCTTGTCCTCGTCTCCTCCGGCCCCTGATGGGGCTTTCGTGTGTGTTAGCCTCGGGACGTGCTTCCACCTTCTCCGCATTGCGGAGGACGCCCGTTATTAGAGAGCATTCCCTCTCCCCGGTGCAGAGAATCCCATCGTCTCTGTGTGCGGATCCACGTTGGGCATCCACGGCCTCCTGCTTCAGCTTTCTCAGGAGTCCTAGTCGAGTCGGTGTCCTACGCGGCTCTGCCTGTCCAGCAGGGTCGGCAGCCTTTGTGGCCGGGAGAGCCACAAACGCCACCTTTTTTAAAATGTCATTCCGTGAGAGCCGTGCAGTGCTCCCAGCGCCGCTTCTGGCACAGCGCCTGAAAAAAGTGGACTTTATGGCTCTGCAGAAAGAGCCGTATCTGGCCCTCAAAAGAGCCAGACATTGCCGACCCCTGGTCCAGGCGCTTCGGAGGCCTCTCCTGGGCTGCTCTCTTGAATGTCTCTGCCGCCATAAGAGGCCTTTGTGGCGGCCTTCTTTTTGGCTTTGTTTGTGTTTCCAGGCTCCTTCCTGACTTCTGGTTTGGGTTCTGCTGCACTTTTGGAAGAAAGGCCTGGGCTGGCCCCGTTGCTGCTTTCTTGGAGTTCGGAGCATGATGTGATTCCAGGATCTCAAGAACATCTTTCACTGCTCTCACAGGGTTCCTGTCCAGAGCAAAATCTGATCGCTGCCCCTCAGCTTTGAGCTCTTTGAGTTTGTGGCTTGGGTTCAATCTGTGTTAGTTGACTATTGCTTGACTCTTCCCCATTCACTTGATGCAAAACTCTTGTTGGCCCCAAATGGCAAAATGGTAGACTCTCCTTAGGTCAGCCATCCCTGCCATGGCTATTCCTCTTTGGGTGAGGCTAAATGGTCGGGGCGAGACCCTGCTTTGAGCTTCAGGTCTAAGCCAGGCCAGTGCGATGGTTGGCTTCTGACCTCCCTTTCTCAGTCCTGTTTCCCTGATAATGCTTTATCCCTAGGCAGGTCCCCTTCTCACTTTATCTTTCCTTGCTGAACCTTAACTGGGGACTGGGAGAGAGCTGCCAGGCTACCCCTGTCCCCTTCACAGGGTCCCAAGATGGATGCGGTGGAAGCTTGGTGCAGATCCTAGTGCACAGCTCTTCTCTGGGAGCTGATGTCCTCTCCATGGTCCCTTCCATGCACTTCGTGGTTCTGGCCCTACCCCTCTCCTAGGGTCTGTAGCCTATGTTGGTCTCTGTCTCCCAATGCTGGGCTGGGCTCAACCTCTGATTCCCTGAGACTTTGGGGGAACTTCTCCACCAGAATTTGGCCGGATGCATCTTCTTCCCTTGCTTGGAGGACTGCAAAGGTTCCTATCACTCTGCCATCTTGGGTCTATGCCATGAGCAGCATCTCATTTTTAGTAGCCGCTATCTCTGAATGCTTCCTGTTGCCCTGGAATAGAATTTTTTGGTCTAGTTGGTAAAGTCCAGCCGTTCTTATTTGCTCACTCGCCTTTCATTTTATCTCTTAGAAGTTTGCATTTTGCTGAGTACATATGAAATACTTTTGCCTTTGATGGAAGAAATTTAATGAATAAATGATCAGAAAGCCATGTCTTTGCTCCCAGTAAATAGGAAAATGGCTACTGATGCATTCGAAATTTAAGTATTTTTTTTTTGTGGACATAACAAACATGAAATAAAATGGACATTTCCATATACAGAAGATCGTACATGATACTGAGGATTTCGTCTTCTGTACATCTTGTTATTCCTTTTAATTAATTACATAATTATATATTTAGTTATATATTTATCCTATAGCTTTTGAGCCTGTCTACTAACCTGATACAATTTTATTTATTTCAGATTACCCGAGTTGGGAGCCGGGGTATGAAGCCAAGGATTCCATTCTGACTGAGGGCATTTGCCCAGAAACATTGACCCAAGAAAGATTGCCAGTGGAGAGTAACTGGTATCCCAAGGTGGGAGGATCTGAGGAATGGGAAATTAGGTTAGAGAGACAAGAAGGCCACCAGGAGAGAGAGTCTCAACAAATAGCAATGACTCTCGATAGTACATTTAATATGATGAGTGTACCTGAATGTGGTAGGTTTGTTAGCCATTTTAATGTGGAGCCTTTTTTTTTCTCACAATGGAGAGGTGACATGGACGAAGGGTTCCATAAATCCAATACATTTGAAAAGAAAGCCTCTGACAAAAAATCAAATCTTAATGGGCACCAGAAAATTGATACTGGAGAAAGCCCCTTTGAATGTGACGTATGTTTCAAAACTTTCTGGGATAGAGAAACATTTAGTGAACATCAGAGAACTCACACTGGAGTGAAATTGTTTGAATTTAATGAATGTGAAAAAAGCTTCACTGATGGAGAAACACTTATCGGACATCAGAAATCTCCTCCTGGAGCAAAACCTTTTGAATGTAGTGAGTGTGGAAAATTATTATCTTCAAGGAAGACCCTTACTTACCATCAGAGAATCCACACTGGAGTGAAACCTTTTGAATGTGATATATGTGGGATAGGCTTTATGCGAAAGGAATACCTAATTAGCCACCAGAGAATTCACACTGGAGTGAAACCATTTCAGTGTAAAGAATGCGGTAAAGCCTTCTTTCAGAAGGGAAATCTCAATAGTCATCAGAGAATTCACACTGGAGTGAAACCCTTTGAGTGTAGTGAATGTGGAAAAGCCTTCTTTCAGAAGGGAAATCTCAATAGGCACCAGAGAACTCATACTGGAGCAAAAATCTTGGAGTGTAATGAATGTGGGAAAGCCTTAACAACAAGGAGAACCCTTATTAGCCATCAGAGAATCCACCCTGGACTGAAACCTTTTGATTGTAAAGTGTGCGGGAAAGCCTTCTTTCGGAGGGGTAACCTTTATAGGCATCAGACAACTCATACAGGAGTGAAACCTTTTAAATGTAACGAATGTGGGAAAGCCTTCCGTCAAAAGGGACAACTTAATAGTCATCAAGGAACTCATACAGGAGTGAAACCTTTTGAATGTAACGAATGCGGGAAAGCCTTCTTTCGGAAGGCACACCTTAACAGGCATCAGAGAATTCACACTGGAGTGAAACCCTTTGAATGTAAAGAATGTGGGAAAGCCTTCAGTGAGAAGACATACCTTATTAACCATGAGAGAACTCATACTGGAATGAAACCTTTTGGAATGTGAAATATGTGGGAAAGACTTCATATGGAAGGAAGACTTCATTAGCCATCAGAGAATCCACACTGGAGTGAAATCCTTTGAAAGTAATGAACGTGGGAAAGCCTTCACCACAAAGGCATCTCTTATTAGCCAATTAGAGGATCTACACCTAAGTGAAACCTTTTGAATATAATGATGTTGAAAGGCCTTCACTTGGAGGAGATCTCTTATTAGCCATTGGAAGATCTGTAATGGAGTGAAACCCATGGAATGTAAGGAATATGTGAAAGCCTTCAGTGAAAAGGCATAACATTATTCCAGAGAGAACTCAGACTGCAATGAAACCCTTTGAATATGATATGTGGAAAAGTTTTTGAAGGATTATCTTATCCACCAGAGAATCCATGATGGAGTGAAATCCTTTACATGTAATGAATTCAGGATACTCTAAAGAGTGAAAACTTTTGAATGCAGTGAATGTGGGGAAAACCTTCATTGACAGGGGAACTTTACTAAGCATCAAAACACTCATACTAAATAAACATGGGAATACATTTGGCTAGAGAAAAACTTTCCAATATAAGAGAATTCATCCTGAGATAAACTTTTTGCAAGTCAATATGAATATATAATTATTTAAATATAACAAATAAATAAGTTGAGAGTGCAATCTCTGATTATTTGTAGTTTCTTGAGTAAAATATGTAACATTGACTTTCACAAGCAAAGTAGTTTTATTTCTGTCACCCTTTGAAATCTGGGAATATCTTTGACGATGTTCCTGTTTTCATAGTGTGCACATTCTTGCTCTGTTTTAATTATTCTGCATCATCTCATGTAAACAACAGGCAAGAGGAACAAGAAATCTCAATGTGAAGCAAATTTGATCCCAGAGTTATCCCCAAGACTTGTTTGGTTAATGCCTATGGAGGGCATTTAGCTCTGGATGTGTATAACTTAACCAAAGCAGAATGGGTCACTAGAGTGCACATATGGGAGTGAACTCTGGAAACTGGGTGGGAAAGCAAGGTGGAGAGCATGTAGGTGAAGGTCATGGGAAAGATGAGATGTCTTCAGAGCCCACTGACTGGAAAGAGAAAAGAGATGAGTGCTTTGGGAGAATCATTTTCCATTCTGGTAAGAGGGAATGAATAGAAAGATGCAAAGATTTATCAAGTGCTGACTGTGTAAAACTCACTGCAGTGAGTTCTTGGACAAAAAAGCAAAGGGAAATTCTGTGTCATCCAGGAGCTCATATTGTGTTTGGGGGAGCCAATATATATATAAAGGAAGATGGAACTGCTGGGGGATGCTGGGTATGTTTTTCCAGATTACATGTAGTTATAATTTTTAATAATCGTTTTCTGGCACTTTGTGATCCATGTTCTCTCCTCCCTGACACAGTAGATACTATGATATAGATTGTACATGTGTGGTCACAATACACAATCCATGTTAGTCACATTATGAAAGAAGACACATTTTGCTTACACTAGGAAAAAAACTCATGAAGGAAATGAAGACTGTAACTTCCTTCTATGACAGTGGATAATCTTTGTCGTCACGAGTCCCTTGGAGTTGTCCTGGATCCCTGCGCTGCTGATAGTTGAGTCACAGTTGATCATTGCACTTCATTATTACTGCGTACAGTCCTCCACTGAGTCTGTTCACTTTACTTTATATCTCTTCATATAAATCCAGGTTTTTTTGTGATCGTCCCATTCATTTCTAACGGCATGATAGTATTCCATTGCAATCATATACTACAACTTGTTCAGTATTTCCCTAATTGATGAACATCCCTTCAGTTTCCAGTTCTTTACCACCACAAAAAAAATAAATATTTTTGTACAGGTAGGTGTTTTTCTGCTATCTTTAATCTCTTTGGGATACAGACACAGTGGCGGCATCACTGGGTTAAAGAGTATGCACGGTTTTATGACCCTTCGCATACGGTTCCAAATTGCTCTCCAGAATGGTTCTATCATGTTAGTGTCCAAATTTTCCCACATCCCTTCCAAAATTTTATCATATTCTTTTTTTGGTCATGTTAGCCGTTTTGGTAAGTGTTAGATAGTCCCCCAGACTTGTTTTACTTTGCATTTCTTACTAGATCTAGAACATTTTTTATGTGGCTAATGATAGTTTTGATTTCTTTATCTAAGAACTGCCTGTTCATATCAGTTGACTATCAATTGGGGAATGCCTTGAATTCTTAGACATTTGATTCCGTTCTCTGTGTATTTGAGAAATGAGGTTGCTATAAACATTTCCCCACCTTTTTTCTGTTTCCCTTCTAATCTTGATTGTATTGGTTATGTTAGTGCAAAAACTTTAATGTAGTCAGAGTTATCTATTTCACCTGGTGGGGGATGATAATGACTGCTTATGTACAAACAGGGGTTAGAGGCTGGTTAGAGGGCAAAGCCCTGTCGTAGTTAGGGGCATCATCCATGTAGATGGCAGTGTCTGGTGGGTATAGTATCATTGCAGAGGTAAGGCCAGGACTTTCCTCTTGCCCAAAAGATTCTTGTTGGTACCTCCTTTCCCAGCCAGGAGCTGCAATGGAAGGAAGAGCCCAATGGTCAGTGTAGAGTAGGTTTGGACCAGAGACCAGAGGCTGTCGTTTTCCAGACATCTTGGGCTTTCCCTGCTACAAGTATAACTACTGGCATGTCTTAATCATAACTTCCTTCATCCAAGATGTAGAAAAGCCAACAATGAAAAATTCTGTTCTGGAGATGGTTCCCTCCCCTAGATTTCAAATGATGGGCAAATCCTAGTTAAACAACCACTACTTTCTAGACAGGCATTATTACTATTCCTATTTCACTGATCAGGAAACAGGCTAGTAAAAGTTAATTGACTTGCCTTGGATTACCCAGTCAGGATTTGTACTTATGTTTCCTACCTGAAGGCCAGCATTCTTCTGTTGAAGAGAAAAACCAAAATGGCCAGGATCAAAAATGTAAAAGTAGGAATCACAAGAAATAGACACATCAACTACAACAATGCAAATGGAAAGGACAACTCCAAAAGCCTGAAAAGATCTGAGAGAACAAGCCCAACCCATCCTTTCAGAAGGTGAGAGATCCATAGATGTTATGCATTGTATGTGTTCTGACTCTTTCCCGTATCTATTGGTTGTGAGAATAGAGTATTAGAAATGATTTTTGTCTAACGGTGCAAATTAAACATATAACTCCTCCATGTTTTTATAGTCCAGATTTGACTTTAACATACATGTCATTTTTAGCATTTAATGTCCAGAACTGTCACATACATTGACATTTTTTAAAATAATTTTTTGTTACTTCCTTGTAGTTTTTTTAAAAAACAATAACAATTTTCCACATAATTTTTCTGAAGTTATAAGATCCAAATCGTCTCTCTCCCTTCCTTCCCTCCTCCCCCTTCCCAGAGATGGTAAGCAGTTTGATCTGGATTATACATGTATTATCATGCAAAACATTTCCATATTCATTGTTGTAAGAGAACATTCATATAAAACCAAAATCCCCAAAATAAAAACTCAAACTAAAGTGGAAAATTGTACGCTTTGATCTGCCTTCCAATTCTAACAGTTCTTTCTCTAGAGGTGAATAGCATTCTTTGTCACAAGTAAGCAGAGATCATTGCACAGTATTGCTGTTCCTGTGTATAATGTTCTGGTTCTGCTCACTTCACTCTGCATCTGTTCGTGGAGCTCTTTCCAGCTCTTTCTGAACTCATTCTGCTCCTCATTCCTTATAGCACAACAGTGTTCCATCACTGTCATGTACCCCAGTTTGTTCAGCCATTCCCCAATGGAGAGACACCCCCTCAATTTTCCAATTGTTTGCCACCACAGAAACCTTGTGGTTTTCCTCAGTTTCTTTCTCCTTTCTAGAGAACTCCAGAATAACACCTATTTTTTAAAGACAGAAAAGGAAAAATGAGCACAACCAATAGTTACAGAAGAAAACGTCAGAACATGCACACTGTAGGACATCTATGGACCCCCCCACCTTGTAGAGGGGGTTGGGGTGTTCTCAGGTCTTTTCAGGTCCTGCTCCATCTTTGCAGTTTCACTCTATTGCCAGACTTTTTGGGGTAGAGTCGGCCTTTCCATTTCCATCGTAGTCCGTGTTTTCTTTCCTTGTCTCTGCTTGTTTCACTCTGCTTCAGTTCACGCAGCTCTTCCACGCTTCTCTGTATGTCAGGCATGTCAGCTCTTACCATTTGTCTAGTCATTTCCCAATGGCTGGTCATCGTTTCCAGTTCTTCTCTAGCCCAAAAAGTGCTGCTAGAAAGATGACAGTATAGAGGGGACTTTCTTCTGAAGAGCGGCTTCCTTGGAGTCTAAGCACAGTCATGGAGCCTCCAGTTCAGAGGCCAGACGGTTCCATGTCCATAGACGGAGCTCAGTACGTGGATCCAGTTAGCAGCCAAACACCTGATCTCTTCGTTGTGTCCTTTCTCCTTGCTACTGAAGTTCTTCTCAGGCTATTTCCAACCATCGAAGCGTTCTGAGCATGGTGTCGACCTCCTTTTTGAGTGCGGTGCTACGTGGCAGCCAGACAGCTGCCCGAAAGGCATTCGCTGTGAGGGTGCCTTCCCCAGAGTTCTCTATTCCAGGGCCTGCACACCACAGCAGAGTCAGCAGTTATGGCCATCTTGCCTGGGCTATCGGCTCTCTCTGCAAAGGGACTAGAGGATAAAAGCTGCCCAGTTAGAGGCAACAACAACAAAAAGAAATGTAGTACAGAATCTGGAAAAACAACTCTATCAGCAATCATACGTTGTCTTAATTAGCAATCTGAAGTGCAAGACAAAAAATTAAAGGTGATGCAAAGTGTGAAACCAGCACAGAGAAGAAACATTTAACAAAAGTGAAAAAATGGACAAGAAATAGGGGGAATAATGATCTCCGGGAATAGGAAACCAGAGGAGGATGTTGGATTCGCCAGCAGCCACTGTCTGAGGAAAATCAGGAAACAGAGCAAACCATGTCCACTATACTTCGATGTTACACCATCTCTCCTGGGCCCTCACTGCAGCAAAGCAATCTGTTTAAACTTTCCTGATTGATGCACCATTCCACTCGCCACTTTGGCTTTCCCAAACTTTTTCTGTTTTCAAAATTCCCATCACCATCTCAGCTGAGAATTTTGCCTCATAGTTTTACTGAAAAAAAAAAAAAAAATGGAGGCCATTCCCTGAGCTCTTCCTATCACTCAGATGCCCTTCCCCAGCATCTGCCTCTTCCTTCACCCGGCTTTCACAGGAAGAGGTGGGCTTTCTTGCCCATGGCAAACCCCTCTACACATGGGAGGGATCCGATTTCTTCCCGTCTTCTCCAGATGGCTCCCTATCAGTCCAGGTCTCACTTTCATCTCTGTCTACTGGCTGCCTCCTTCCTGCTTATGAACATACCTGTGACTCCTTAAAAATCCCTCGCTCCCACTCATCCATCCCCGCTAATTTGTCCTCCTCCCCTTCCTGGTTAGTTGTCAACAATTGGTGCTTCCATTTAGACCAGGGGTTCCCAAACTTTTTTGGCCTACCGCCCCCTTTCCAGAAAAAATATTACTTAGTGCCCCTGGAAATTAATTTTTTTTTAACCCTTGTACTTTGGTGTATTGTCTCATAGGTGGAAGAGTGGTAAGGGTGGGCAATGGGGGTCAAGTGACTTGCCCAGGGTCACACAGCTGGGAAGTGGCTGAGGCCGGGTTTGAACCCAGGACCTCCGGTCTCTAGGCCCGACTCTCACTCCACTGAGCTACCCAGCTGCCCCCTTTTTTAAAAAATTTTAATAGCAATTAATAGGAAAGAGAAATGCACCTGTGGCCATCACCGCACCCCCTGGATTGCTGCAGCACCCACCAGGGGGCGGTAGCGCCCACTTTGGGAATCACTGGTTTAGAGCATCTTAATTCTCCTCAGGCTGACTTTGACCCACATCCTTCAAGTGAAACTGCTTTCTCTTTCACTAAGAGCTTAATTGTGAATTGGGATGGTTTTTATCTGCCTCCTTTTGGGCCTCTCTGCAGCCTTTGGCGCTACCAACCATTGATCTCCTTAATACGTGCTTCTTTCCAGGTTGCCCCAATATTAATCTTTCTTGATTCTTCTCCTACCTGACTGCTCCTTGCCAGGCTCCTTTTCTGGATCCTCTACCAGCTTATACTAACTAAATGTGGTTGTCTCCCAAGGCTCTACCCTGGGCCCTCTCGAGCACTCTCCCATCCCAATCTCTACATGCCTCCTATCTCGGATTATAATTGCTCCAACCCAGTTGAGGAGTGATTCACACCTGGTCATCATCTTTACATTCCAATTCCTGAAGTCTTGTAGATCATCATCTAAACTCCACTTCACACTCCTTCCAGCCTGATTCCTTATTCTATTGCCCCGCAACTCTCTCACTCCAAAGTTTTAATCAAACTCCACTGAGCTTTCCACTGTGCCCTCTAGACTTCCTATTCCATAGACAACAGACTTCCTTCCATCCGTCAGCTCTTACTGATACCTGGCTTTCCCCATAGCCTCCTGGAAAAGTCTTGGCTGTCCTTTCATTCTCCTCGGCTCCCCACTGCCACTTGCCACTTTTAGGTTTTCCTACCTCCATCGTTCAGTAACCTCTCCTTTGAGGTTCACATCGACCACCGAGAGAAAATCGGGGTAGCTGTTTTTTTATAGACCTTTTCTTGTCACTTTTGAATCTTGTTTTTTTTTTTTTGTCTTCCTCTTTTGAATCCCCAGCCTCCTCATTATATTTCTCATTACGTCCAGCCAAGCCTCAACCTTGATCACTCTCACTATTTGCCTACCACCTTTGCTTCTACACACATATTGCTAAATGAAAATGGAGAAAATCACGCAACCATTCTGACTGGGTCCACTACAAATGTGTGCAACTCAACGGGCCCTCAGTACTGCTAAGCAATCCTACCATACCTGCCTGATCAATCCAATCTCCTACTCTCCACAGAGACTCTTCCAGACTTTGTCTTCCTTCCTCAAACCTTCCAAGGCTCCTTCTATCTCCTCCACCCAACCCACCACCAGCTGAGATCTTTGCCTCATATTTTATAGAAAAAATGAGGCCTTTCACAATGAACTCCCTCTTCCCCTTCTCCTATCCCTCAGGTGCCTTCTGTCATCTAGTTAGGCTAACACGCCTGCTTGTTTAAGTGACCCCCTTCCATCCTGCTTCCTCCAATGGATTTCCCCACTTCGGCATCTCTAGGCTATCACTTATTTTCAATCCTTGTCTTATTGGTTCATTCCCTTCTGCTGGTAAACATGCCTTTCTTTCCCCCTTCCTTAAAAACAAACAACCCTTCCTTGATTGTTTCATCTCTGCTAACTTCCTACACCTCTTTCCCCTTACTAGCCAAACTTCTTAAAAAGACCACGTACCATAGGTGCTCCCCTCTCACTTCTTTACCCCCCTGTAACTTGAATTTTCATCTCATCATTCCACTGTGAAACTCCTCTCCAAAGTTAACACTCATCTCTTAGTTGTCAATTCCAATTCTCAATCCTCATTCTCTTGACCGAGCTGTCTGCAGCCTCGAACCCTGTTGGTCACTTTCTCCTCCTGGAAAGCCCTTTCTCGCTAGGTTTTGAGGACACCTCTCTCTCTTTCGGTGTTTTCCTTCTACTTATCTGACCACTCTCTCCGCTGGATCTTCTTCCAGATCGTGCCCTCTACTTGCACATGTCCCTCAGGATTTTGTCTCGAGTCCTCTTCTCTTCTTCTATACTAATTCACTTGGTGACCTCCTCAGCTCACAATGGACTTAATTGCAATCTCTACACTGATGATTCTCAAGCCTGTCTATCCTGCCCCAATTTCTCATTTCCAACTGCCTTTCAGATATCTCAGATTGGATGTCTAGTAGCCATCTTAAACCCATCACATCCAGAACAGAACTCATTATCTTTCCTCCAAACTGTCCCCACACATACCATTCCCATGACTGTGGAGACCAACACTGTCTTCCTAGTTCCCCAGGCTCCCAAACTTAGGGTCTTCATTGTCTCTCACTCTTCATATCCAACATGGCGGCAAGCCTGCTAATTTCACCTTTGTAGTATCTCATGTCTGACATGGCTCCCATCTTTGTGCAGGCCCACATCCAGGCTCTCCCCACTCCAATCCATCCTCCATTCAGCTTCTAAAGAAATGTTCTTAAAATGCAAGTCTGACCACATCACTCCTCAATAAGCTCCAGTGGCACCTTGTTGCCTCTAGGACCAATTACCATACCCTGTGTTGGCATTCAAAGCCTTTTCATTACCAAGCCCCTCCTTACTTTGCCAGTCTTCTTATGCCATATTCCTCAACATGGATTTTTCTAACACTGACCTCTTAGCTGTTCCATGAAAGAGATGCTCCATGTCTCACTTCCGAGCATTTCTCAGGCTTTCCCCATGCCTGGAATGCCGTCTCTCCTCCGCTCTGCCTACTGACCTGACCTCCCTGGCTTCCTTGAACTCCCAACATCTCTTTTGCCAGGAGCAGCTTAACCCATCCTTCTTCCTCCCAGTGTCTTCCTCTTGTTAATAAATTGCTTTTTGTCCTCTATATAGTTTGCTTTGTACCTATTTGTAGATTGTCTCCACAGTAGACTTGGAGCTCTTTGAGAGTTGGGACTCTCTTTTGCTTCATTTAATATCTCCTGTGCTTAGCACAGGGTCTGGCACATTGTAGGCACTTAAATGTTTATTGATGGACCATTACCAGAGATCTGCACATCCTAGTCCCAGCCTGGGATGATGGAGCCAAGGATTTTTACAGAAGGATTTTTACGTTCTCCGCTTGCTTCTTCTAACCTCCAGGATCCCATTTAGATCTCATTTGGCTTTCCAAACCCTTCACAATCTGGCTTTCTACCTTCCCCGTCTTTGGAAGTCTTCTCTCTTCCACAGCCTCTGAGCCGGTGCCTTACTGTTCCTCAAACAAGACCTATTTTCCAGCTCTGTGCGGCATCACCAGCTGATCTTCCTCCTCCTCTCGGCCTCCTTCAGCTCTCAGCTCAAATGCCCCTTTTGCAAGACTTTCCCAGTCCTGCTCAATGCTCACGACCCGCATGCTGTGGATGATGCCCCATTTGTCCTGTTCTGATTTGTTGTCATTTACAGTTAAAAAAATTAAATACTTCATTTATTTGTTTCATCTGTAAAAGCCCTGGAAGGGGAGCAGAACAGGGCCCAAGAGTCCTCAGGTAAGTGTTGGGGAAAAAAAGAGTCAAGTCTAAGTTAGGGGTTGGAAGAGCCTCCTTTGCTGGTAACAGTTGAGTGTGGTACGATTTATTGAATGAATACACAAGCTTATAAAGGCAGAAACCACAAGGAAACTTTCTCACGAAAATTCAAGCAGCTTTCCCATAACAAGGGTTGGCCTTGAGCAAAGGGCCAGGGGAAATGGGGGAGATAACAGGAACTGAGAAAGGGGAGATATCAAGAGTTGGGCAACATACTTTTCTGCCTGGGAAAACATTATTTGCCTCAATCAGCTATCTTGTTGGAAAATGTGGAAACTGAGGGGACTCAGACCTTTGTCTTACTTAGACCCCGAACCTCGCCTGACATCAGGGGTCCCCGGACCTTTGCCCTTTCAGACCCTGAGACCTCAGGCCCTGACATTCATCTCTTCTGCAGCAATTAGAAAATGAAATCCGGCCCTAAGAACCATTGAATTTGCATCACCAACGTTTCAGTATGTCGTCTCACTGTTGGGTTCTGGTGAGAAGAGACGACTCCTAGAAGCACCCCAGAGTTTCCATTGGCTGATTGATACCGGCACTGGCTGTTATTTTCCATTGTTTCTGGGATTTGTTCTTCAACATACCAGTTGTTTAAACTTACATAGTTTACAATTTCTTCTTTTCCCCAAGGAACTTTTATCGAGTATATTCTTTATTGCAGTAGGCTCAACGAATGATGTACTTGGTATTTCTGCTTTCCTCCATTTTCGGCTGAGGTCTTAATATTTGAACTGGTCCCCTCCCTTCCTCCCTCCCTCCCTCCCTTACTTCCTCTTCCTTCCCTCCCTTCCTACCTCTCTACCTCCTTCCCTTCCTCTCTTCCTCCCTCCCTCCTTCCTTCTCTCCCTCCCTCCCTCCCTTCCTTCCTCTTTCCTCCCTCCCTACCTCCCTATCCTTCTTTCCTTCCTCTCTTCTCCCTCCCTCTTCTCCCTCCCTCATTTCCTTCCTCTCTTCCTCCTTTCCTCCCTTCTTCTCAAATGTTTTTATGTTTGACCAAGAAGTTTTAGATCTGGACTATGCCAGTCATGAGAGTTTCCATTTCTGGGTTCAACTCTGGCCATAGTCACTTACTAACTATATAACTCTGAGCAAGTCACTTAACTCTGTTTGCCTCCGTTTCCTCATCTGTAGAATGGGCTGGAGAAGAACATGGCAACCATTCCAAGATCTTTGCAAAGAAAGCCTCAAATGGGGTCAGCAGGCGTCAGACAGGACTTGGCCACAACAGTTTAAGGGGCTCGTTTTTCCTCCCCAGCCATTATATTAATTTTCTTCCTGGCATGGGTGCAGTGCTTATGGGCAGGATGTTTTTTTCTTGTGAGGCTCCTGGGCTGGCCTATGCCAAGGACCTCCCTCTTTCCTTCTTGTCACAGGGCATTTGGGGCTGTCTGCCTGGCACGGAGGCCTGAGTGGCAGAGGGCTTCTGAAGCCCCTCTTTCTGCCCCTGGCCTGGGTCGAGGAGCTCCAGGGGGTCCTCTTTATTCTTCTGGTGATGGGGCTCCTCCTGGGTCCTGGTGCTGGGCACCTTTGTGCAATGCTGCCGGGCCCTGGAAGCCATAGTTCTGTCAGTTCTCATCCTTCTCATGGTCCTTCTGTTTGGGCTGTCCTGGTTCTGCTCACTCCCCATTGTGAGAGCTCGGAAGGCTTCCTGTGGGCTCTGTGTGCGGATCCCCCTCGCCAGGGACCCAAAGGAGATGATCTTTTCTGTAAACTTCCAAGGCCTGGAAGCCGGAGAGCATCTCTGACAGTGGCTCCAACCCTACCACTGACCGGATCTTTGTACAGCACAGGCAGGTCTGAGGCCATTCCCAGAGAGGGTTATCTGCTCGTGGCCAGGGCCCTGCTTGCCCCACACACGCCAGGTGGCTCAGTGGATGGAGAGTCAGGCTCAGAGACGGGAGGGTCTAGGTTCTAAACCGAATTCAGACGCTTCCCCGCTGTGTGACCCTGGGCAAGTCACCTAACCCCTATGGCCTGGCTCTGACTGCTCTTCTGCCTGGAACCAATCCACAGTACTGATTCTAAGATGGAAGGGGAGGGTTTAAAAAATAAATCAAATGTTTCAGTGCATTTGGTGCCCTGCTTCTTGTCACCAACTAGAAGCTGGACTGTCTGAGTCCTGGCACTTAGCCTTGACCCATCTGCTCTGATGCCCTCCAGGTCGAAGCCCTTTATAAGCTTGTATATTCATTCAATAAATCGTACCACACTCAACTGTTACCAGCAAAGGAGGCTCTTCCAACCCCTAACTTAGACTTGACTCTTTTTTTCCCCAACACTTACCTGAGGACTCTTGGGCCCTGTTCTGCTCCCCTTCCAGGGCTTTTACAGATGAAACAAATAAATGAAGTATTTAATTTTTTTTAGCTGTAAATGACAACAAATCAAAAAAGCTCCAACTAAGTATTAAAGTAGAAATTCTGGAAATTAAAGAAGGAATAATAAAATAGAAGCAAAAAGCCCCCAACCCACTGAACCGATATGTCTAGGGCCTGTAGTTTTTAAGAATTACAAGAAAATAGGCAACCTTTTGGGCAATCTTTTTTTTTTAATGAGTGAAATCAAATTGTATGAAAAAAGATTCACAATAGCAACATAAATTATGTTAGTTATAATTTTCATTGCTATTGTAATAGGTATAGGCTTTAAAAGTATAAAAGCAGATTTTTGCAAGTGGCTGGAAGCCATGGACATTCTGATTGGAATGCAGGGGGTAGGAGGAGAGAGCTAAGCAGCAGACATTGCTGTTTTATGAGGGGTTCAGAGCAGAAGTGCAATCAGCAGCCCCCATGTGACCTGGGCTCTTGGAGAGTGGTGAAGGTAAAGGCTGAAGACATCATCCTGCAAGTCAACTCTGAGTAGGGAAGAGGCCTGTGATCTGGCGGACACTTTGCAGACGTCTCTCCCTACCTCGTTACTTTGGATCATCGGCCGTGGAGGAGTTGGTTCCTGGAATCCTGAAAACGTCGCTGGAATAGTTGTGAGACCCCAAATTCAAGCCCTCTTCCTCTGGTCCTTAGCCAAGCTGTCAAACCTGGCAGAAGCCAGGCTGGCTGAGGATCTTACGCTTTTGACTCCAGTCCTGGGCAGTTAGACATAGTTTCACCTCACCCCCTCTCCTATCCCCTCATAATACAACTAAACTATGTCCCTGTTTTGTTTCCTTCTTACCATAAAGTCCTCATAGTGTGTGTATTTGTTAAACTCCGTGTTTATCCCTGGCTGGGTGGATCAGGGTGACAATTAAGGCCTTACTGTCACTCCTGTCAACTGTCATTTCCCCAAACAGCTAACCCCAGTTTCCCTGCTTGTTTGGTTCCCACCTATTGTCCCTTCCTGTCTCCTCCTCACCCTTCTAAACCCACATATAATATTTAAGTTATCTCCCCTGGTTTTCCCCATAAGAGTGCACATATGCATTATGTACGTCATTATATTTACTTTGAGAAAGAAAGTTAGAATACATTTTGCCCAGTTATATGCTCCGAACACTGAGAAATTAGAGGAATTCCATCAATATTGCAAAAATATCAACAATCCTAACAAAAAAGACGATATAATCCAACATCAGATGAAGAAATAAGCCATAAATGAACTCCCAAATGAAGCTGGACTTAATATGAAAAGGACGTGCCTATACTGTTAGGAGGAAATTGGGATTTTAAAGCAAGGTAGCAGCCCGAGCTGTCAGGCAAGACCTGAAGGTTCCAAGTATGGAGCAGTGGTAAGAGAAGGCGCTTTTCCTGTGACTCTGGTGACTCCTGGCCGTAAGGGTGCTTGCCTTAACTGTCTGAGTGAAGAGCCAGGAAAAGTGGATTGTCTCCAGCAAGAAACCATGTGTGGGAAAGCTCAGGTTGAGCAATGAATTTAGTTCTGTATGGTGGACGCGCACCCTCGTTCATCTCCCTGAATTCATTACCCTTCCGTGTGGGAAGCCAATAAGAGAACAGATAAAAATCTGAGACTCCTCTTTTTACCCCTTTTGTGATCCTTGTGATTTCTTGTTGAAAAGTATTATGACCTTATTGAAAAGCTTTAAGTTCCTATCAAACCTGAATTTAAAGGGTTAATACTGTTCCCCTTCGCCCAGGAATGCAGCTACAGCCAAGGCCAAAACCTTAGCAGGGGCAATTCAACCCTGAGAAAAATACTCCCAACTTGGCTTTCTGATAAGAACCAATCAAAATTCAGCCTTGGCCTTGGTCTATTCTGAAGCCAATGTTTTGTGTTTTGATGTGACATAATTTGTAACTTCTGCGCATCTGCAAAGTTTTGGGGGGGTTCTTTTGTGTGAAATGAGTCTTGAAATATATATAATAAACTCCAGGCTCCTGGAGCCAGAGCTGGAAGCATGAGGTAAAAGACAACTCCCTGGTCCTGTCCTTATTTCCTTATCAACTAAACTGTCCTTATCAGATTATCAAAGATGATAAAGAGATCTCAACACTTTGGCTTTAATTGCTGTGCTTCCTGAGGTCCTGGGAGCTGAGATCATCAGTGGAGCTGAAGAGGACTCATCTGTGAGAAATCCTTTACCCCTTCTGAGCAGCCAGGCTTGTCCTGTGTGCAAATGGAATTGGCTCAAGCCCATTCATAGTTAAAACTCCAGCCACCAGAGATGATGTCACCCTAACCTCCCTTAGTGGGGAGGGGAGATGAGTTACGCACACGTGAGAATAAGTAGCAAATCAAGAAGAAGGGACTGCCCTTTGGGCAGTCCAAAACCAGTATTTTTTTTTTTTTTTGTATGTATTTGAAACCAAAGCGTTCAAAGAAAGGAAAGAACGCCAAGAGGCACACAAGATAGATGAGTACCTGCAGCGGGAGGCTTGCCGAGTCCTTTTCAGGGCTGCTCATCCTCCATTGGTGTCCACCTGCCACCCAGATCTCACCTGTGGCTCCAAGAAGCTGAAGCAGGCGCAGTGGCCACACCCTGGTAAACTGCCTTAGGAGCCAGGCTAAATGAAAAGAAATGGCATCATTTAACACTATAATAATGAAGAAGAAGAACATAAAATGGCTTTTGTATTATTGATCACAAACAAGTGATCCCATATAAAGCTTCAGGTAGATCGCTGCAACTATGATTTTTAGAAAAGTCAGACCCAGTTATTAACATCAATCGATAATAATCAACGAATAATAAAGACATCGATTATGACGACAGAATATGACCGAGGCTCTCGTTTTGAGTATTAGACTACTAGGACAATGAACAATATTACACATTGCTGTTGGAGGATACAACCTTTAGGTGTGT
Organism: Gracilinanus agilis; assembly: GCF_016433145.1. NCBI lineage: Eukaryota > Metazoa > Chordata > Mammalia > Didelphimorphia > Didelphidae > Gracilinanus > Gracilinanus agilis. The sequence continues at coordinate 4,141,952 of NC_058132.1, forward strand.
GCGGTTATCTAGGGGAGCAGACCGACCTGCAGGAGCTGGGCTCATCGGGACTGTGGCCCAGAAAGATTCCTGTGCCCTAAGTACTAGGATAGTCCAGGGGAATTCATTACATTTCCTTATCTTGGCCTTGCGCCAGAACTTCTGACTTTATGTCGAGGGTTCCAAACATCAAATCGGGTTTCAACATACTAGTCCTCTCACCCAAAAATCTGCTCTGGAACTTCGAAAGGGAGCCTTTGCCACAGGCTGGGGATGGTGAGCCCTCCAGCCTTAACTCGCCACCATTAAGCTCAGAGTGAAGGCCCACAGATACCCAAACCAGCTTGAGGGGAACCTCTGGGCCTCCGTGAGTCAGGAGGGATTTCTACCCCAAGCATGGGAACACCTCCCCTGGCAGAATGGGTGGATGAGAATAATTTGTTCCAAGGGCCCCGGGGGAGGGGGGGGCACGCGGAAGACAACAGTGCCATTCCCCATATCCCCGACTGTCACCAGTCATCTGGACTTTTGTCCTGCCACCCAGCTGGAATGACTCTGGAAGACGGAGACAGATGGCTTTCTGCATCTCTGCCCCATTAAATCCAGTCCATGCACAAGCATGGTCCTAGGCTGCCATTGGGCCTTTCCAAAAATGAGGGTTGGACAACAACAAATCTTTCCAGGGCAACCAGAGACTGGAAACTGAGGAAGAGCCCACCTACTGGGGAGTGGTTGAAGAAACTGTGGCCTGTGATTATAATAGACCGTAATGTGTGTGGGTGAGGGCACCAGAAGTGAAAAATGGGTACTTTCAGAAGAATTAGGAAGACCTTTATCAACTGAGGCCTGGTGATGATACAGAAAAAGGCCTGGGATGAATGCGCCCCATAACCGTTGGTCCAGGGACAGAGGAGGTAGCCTGGAGAGGTGGAGCCTTGGGAGAGAGGAGGCAAGTTATTTGGTGCCAGCGGTCAGGGTCAGAGCTGGAAGAACTGCGAGGAGGCACAGTGGGTGCTGGCCACGGGATGCCCCAGGCGGGATGAACTGGCCGCTCTCTGGGGGTGACCAGTTCGGTAACTCTTTCTGAGGCTCCCTCCTTCTGGACCGCCTTCTGACCTCGGAGGCTGGTGGCCACCTCCTACACCCCGGCTCCTCTCTCCTTGCCCAGTTTTCCTGGAGTTATTTGCCATTTCTCTGGCACTGCCTGCCCTCTACTTCCCAGTCTGCACTGCAGGCGGTTTGGTGATGCTGTAGGTAGAGCCCATACTTGAAGCCAAGCGGACTTGGGTTCAAATGCTGACTCGGACCTCGGGTAAGCCCCAAGTCCCATGTCTACAAGCTTCCTGAACCTTAAAGGTCTGTGGAATCGCTCTGATGAGGTCTCCCCCGGCCCCTCGCTGGGGCGCTGCTGCTCTCCCCAGGCTCCAGCTGGCTCCTACCGGACCTTTCCCTGCAGGGGCCTCCCGGCCAGACCCCTAGCCATGTCCCTTTTCTGGGCTCCGGATCACGGGCTGCCCAGGGACCATCCTCACCGCCCCCCCATTCCCTGTAGGGAAGCCCTCATTCCGAAGGAGGGAGATTCCGCGGCTCTGTCAGGCTTCGATCCCGCCCCGCCTCCAACGCTGGGCCTGGCATCCCCGGACCCTGCTCCGTCCATCCGCCGCCCTTCCACCTCAAGCCCGGGGCTCCTCCGGCCCTTCTGCCCCTCTCGCTCTTTTCTGCCACGTGCCAGGTCCTGGGGGTGACCCCCTTCTCCCCGCTGCGGCCACCTCTTCCTAGCTGGGGGGGGGGAGGAGGAGACAAGGCTACCCTGAAGCCCCCAGGGAAGCACCCCCACCTCCCCCACCAGTCCACCCTCTCTGGTGGGCGTGGGACTGACATTTTGGGGTAGGGATGGGGCGGGGCAGAGGGAGGACGACAGGCGGGGTTTGGGGAGGATCCAGGGCTGTGATTCGGTTTCTCTCACAGGGCGGGGCCCGTGACAGGAGGCGGGGCGAGGAAACGAGGGCCTGTGATTGGGCGCTTGTGGTGCGCCTCAGGAGGCGGAGCCTGCATGGAGGTTGGGGCGGGCCGCGAGGGCATGGGCTGGAGGCGGGGCAGAGCTAGCGATGATTCTGATTGGCGGAGACGCCACGAGTTTCCCTCCGGTCTCTTAGTGCTCCTGCTCCGATTGGGAGATCGGATCATGGTGAGTTTCCGCGTGGGAACCTCGGCCCCACCGCGAAGAATTGGAGGGGAGATGGGGGCCCACGAGAGAAGGCTCTGCACCGGCTTAGGCGACCTCTGCGTGAGTCAGCGCATGCGCAGAGACTGAGCCGCCTACCTCTCTGCGGGAGGGCCTTGGAGGCCCTTAGGATGTGCTTGTGAATAGACACCTGCATGAAACTAAGCATGCGCGAGAGCTTCAATGCCCTGCCAGATCGGACGCAGGGAGGAGGCGAATCTGGGCGGGAGAGATTGCGCCTGCGCAGAGGCTTGGGCTGCAGACACCAGTGGGGGTGGTCTTGGTGGGACTGAGCCTGCGCAGAGACTGACCCGCTCGCCCTGGAAGGAGGCTCTTGAGGCGCCCTCTGTCGGCGCCCAGGATGGAGGTGAGACTGAGAATGCGCAGCCTCTGGCCCGCCCCTCAGTGACTGGGGTGGAGCAGGGATGCGTGCCAGGCTCAGGTGCCGGACGCTGAGGACGCGGGAGAGCTGCAGCCCTCCAATGGGGGGGGAGGGGCGGGAGGGGGATGAGCTACAGAGGTGACGTCATCTTGTGGAGGCTATGGGGGTTGAGGCCACGGTCTGCCTCGCCAAGCAATCTCCCCTAGGTGGCATTGCTCCCCCTCTACCTGGCGCCCCGCC
>NC_058132.1:4153762-4216781 GCF_016433145.1 Gracilinanus agilis
TCCTGTCCAGGCTTTCCAGCTTTCCCGCCGCACTGCCAGCCTTGTTCGTCCACTTTTTGTTCCCTCCTGAGGGCTCTCTAAGCAAACCAGCGCTTTAGGCGCAGCCCAGAAGGATTTGGGTTTCCTCTTGAGCCGGGAAGGTTCTGTTTCTTCTTCTCTCCTTGGATCTCGGTGTTTCACACTCCCCGGAAGAGTCTCGCCTCACTGGCAGGCGTTCTTCACTGGCTGGGGGTTCGGGTGCTCCTCATTTGGCCCTTTTTCTTTGTCTTTCAGTGGTTTCCGGGCCTTTCCTTGTGTTGGTCTCGATTTTAGGAGTTCTGTTTTGGAGCCTAATTGGCCATTTTAGTGGTTTTCTACTTTTCTTAGTTGCAGGTAGGGTTGGTGAGTGTCTGGGGGTTCAGGGAGGACCTGCCCACCTCTCTTCAGGGCTGCTCAGACCCCCTCGGTGCCTGCCTGGCCCCCAGCTCTCCCCTGTGGTGGGGGCTGAGAGCAGGTTGAGGGTGACCAGCCTGGAGGTGGGTGAGGAGGAAGCAGGAGCTGAGAGACCCTGCAGGCTCCTCTCTGGCCCCTGGGCTTGGATGACTGTCGGAGAGCCCGAGGCAGTGGCTGGGCAGTGCTGCCTCCCTTCCGCGCCAAGGATGGACCACTGCAGCAGCTGTCCTGCTCACCCACCCTGTGCTGTCCTGAGAATTTTTCTTGGGTTTCTCCTTCCGGATGGGAGGCCTCCCTGCTGGCTCCTCTAGCCGGGCCTCTTCTCGGGCTCTTCCTAGGTCTTCCCAGAGGGACAAAGCCTGCAGGTCCTGACGGCTTCATGCTGTCCTCCAAGCCACTGCAGAGGGCCCACCAGCCCCCCCTGAGAACCTTTAGGGCCTGACACTCCAACAGAGAGAGGGAGAAGGCTGACCCGGGCCTGGTCTGAGCTCTCCGGGGTTCGGGCCCACCTGTGCCTTGTCCAGCTTCTGGGCCTCCAGCCCGGGGCAGGCTCATCTGGGCTCCCTGAGGGGCCAGCGGCCCAGCTCTCCCTTCTCCATCTGACCGGGGTCGGGAGCCACTGAGGGAGTCGGGACGTCGCTCCCCTCCGGGAGTGGTAACGTGTCCCTTCTCCCCTCTTTCTTCCTCCTGGCCTGGGCAGGCCTACTTCGTGCTGCTTCGGGGGACAGACGGCCAGGCTTCCCGGTTCGGTGGACGCGTCTCCTCCTGGCCACTCCAGGTCCATTTCCCATCGAATCCTCCCTTGTCTGACCCTCCAACTTAACCGTCTTCAGTGGCTGGATGGGGCCTTGAAGGCTCTTTGTGCCTGGCCCCTTTCTCCACTTCCAGGCTCCTTCCACTTCATTCTCTTCCACCGCTCTGAGCTCTTCTTTCGTGGGACACTGCCCGGCCCCTCTGGCCTGGGCCCTGGGGTTCCTCCTTCCCCAGAGCCTCTCCTCTTCCCTTTTCCTGACTTCCCTCAGGGGTGAGCTCAGAGCCTACCTTCTGCCTTCCCCTCACCGGATGTCTCCGCCCACTCTGTGGAGTGTGTGCTTGTGCCCAAGATAGGCTTTGCTCTCTGTGCTGGGGAGGCGATAGGAACCCAGCTCTATCCATACGTGGGGCACAAAGACCCCTGTTCATGAGTTCAGATTCAGCCTCAGACACTTACAAGCCGGGTGACCCTGGGCAAGTCCATTCCTCATTTGTAAAATGAACTGGAGAAGGAAATGGAAAGCCACTCCAGTGTCATTACAAAGGAAACCCCAAATGGGGCCAAGAAGATTGGACGTGATGGAATGGCTGACCAACAGCCTGTACGTATGAGACATATTTAGGCTCACTAGGGGAGAATGACCAGAGGGCAGAGGGACTAGGAAAGCTCTCCTGTGGAAGGACTTGAAGGGAGCCGGGAGGCTGGCAGGCTGGGATGGGGGAAGAGGGGTCAATGCATGAGGGGCAAAGGGAAGGTGCCTGGACTTGGGAGGTGGATTGTCTGGGAGGAACCACAGGGAGGCCAGGAAGGAGGCCCGTGTCCTGGTGTCTTAGAGACGCAGGTTGTGAAGGGCACTGAGCAGGCTTTTATATTAGATTAAAGGGGTGACGGTGAGCCACAGCAGTTTAAGGGGACCACTTTGATGTCTGAGTAGCGGATGGATCAGGGAGGGCATCGAATTGTGGCACACAGACTATTAAGATAAAAAATAATGAAGGCTGCTATAAATATATAAATTAGTATTTTAATTAAAGCCATGCTGATAGATAAAATCATTAGACCACACGCTTGTAAGAATTCAAAACTGCCGCCCCAGCCATTATTGTTACCTCCCGTCTCTTCCTGAGTCTTCTGGCCAAGAGGGCCACTCCCCCCTAACCCAGGAGATTTAAACTGTTCTCTGCGGAGATGTAGGCGTCCCCACGCCCAAAGAACCGGAACCAGAAACCTGTTGGACCACGGGAAATGTAGTTTGATAATTTCCACGTGTCCATAGAAAATACATATATATACTTAAAGATGGCATCTCCCAAATTTCATTTTTACAAGACCAACCCGCTGGCTCTTGCCCTAGTCCAGATGTGAGGTGGTCAGGCCGCTGGCAGGACATCTGGGCAATGATGGGGCACAGTCGGGAGAAGTTATGAAGGGAAAATCAACAGACCTCAGTGGGGAGAGAGAGGAGGCAGTAGATGAGGACACACAGGCTGTGAGTTGGGGGCAATAGCGGGAGCCTCAACAGTAATAGATCAGGAAGAGGGGCGACTTTGGTGGGAGAGAGAAGATGGAGTTCCGGGTGGATACACTGAGCTCAAGATGTACTTTCAACGTTTCTTCTTCCTTCTGTTCAAGTCATGGAAGAGTCAATACTTTGGGAAAATCTCTCCCTGTAGCTTCTCCCCGGGATTGTGATGGTGCCCGGCTGAGCAGGGCTCTGTTTCCCGTTTCAGCCTCCAGTGACGTTCAGGGACGTGTCTGTGGATTTCTCCTCGGAGGAGTGGAGACGCCTGAGCCCGGCTCAGAGGGACCTGTACAGGGACGTGATGCTGGAGAACTACCAGAACCTGGTCTCTGTGGGTGAGGACAGCCGCCCCGCACTGGGACCCACCCTCTGCCCATTCTCCCTTCTGTCTGGGCTGCAGGAATGTGCACCAGTACACACTGGGGGAGAGTCCAGAATCCCTGGAGCCGGGGGCTTGGACGCTTTTGCTCCCCTGTCTCAGGCACCAGGTCTTTCCTTTGTCTCATTATTTCCTTGGGCTGGCCTTGAGGCAGTGGCTTCCCTCCCAGCCTTTCCCTTAATTTAGAGATTCTTTTTTTTTTTTTTTAAAGTATTGACTCCAAGGCAGAAGAGTGGTAAGGGTAGGCCATGGGGGTCAAGTGACTTGCCCAGGGTCACACAGCTGGGAAGTGTCTGAGGCCAGATTTGAACCCAGGACCTCCAGTCTCTAGGCCTGACTCTCCAACCACTGAGCTACCCAGCTGCCCCCAACTTAGAGATTCTTTATAAAGTCCTGAGACGGATACTTAGAGAGCTGCTGGGATGCTGCCCTCTTAATAGACTGTAAGGCTTTGTGAGAGCCCAAATCAGAGTTGTGTCCAGGTGCTCTTGGACTTGGCTAGACTACAGCTCAGAGGTCCTTCCACCATCATCCTCTGTAGCTGCCACTTCTAATTCTGCTTTTGTAAACCTTTACTTTCTGTCTTAGAATCTGTACTAAGTAGTGGTTCCAAGTCAGAAGAGAGGTAAGGGTTTGGCCATTGGGGTTAAATGGACTGCCCAGGGCCACACAGCTAGGAAATGCCTGAGGTCAGATTGGAACCCAGGACCTTCCACCTCCAGGCCTGGCTGTTCCTTCTCTGGAGCTTCTTATACTCCCTTCTTTTCCTTGAGGAAGAAAGAAGAGGCCAGGCTTGGACTCGAGACAGCCTGTGTCCCAGTCCTTTCTCTTCCCTCCCCACGAGCAGGGCTTCCGGTGTCCAAACCCACTGTGATCTCCCTGTTGGAGAGAGGAGAAGCGCCATGGATGCCCCAGGCAGGAGTCCTGAGGAGCCCCTGCCCAGGTGAGTGGGTGATAGATGGGCCGAGGGGAGCTGGGAGCTGGCGGCCAGTCGGCTGGCCACTTGGGGGGAGCCCTGCGGTTTGGGAGGAGGCTGGTTTGTGCCGCCTCAGTATCCTCTCCTGTGTGTCCCTCACCCTGTTTTCAGTGCCTTCTGCCTTCTGGCTCCGAAGTGGTGCTGAAGTGTGTTATTGGGACTGTCGGGGTCCTTGAACTGCATTTCCCATGAGCCCACTGGCTTCCTGTACTTCCACCATGACGTAGACAGAGAGAAAACGGAGGGGCTTCCGGGCTTCTTTCTTTTTGCTTCCAATCCAGTGGCATGGCGGACAATGGCTGCCTTTTAAACTGACTGAGCTAGCATGGCACGTGGCTTCATTTTCTAATGGCTATGAATACATCTTTAAACCCATAATAATTTTATTTATTTTTATTTTTACTTGTTTGTTTTTAAATTTTTATTTTGAATATTTTCCTATAGTTCCATGTTTCATGTCCTTTCCCTCTCCCCCAAGCCCCCCAACACCCCTTAGCCGGCACACAATTCCACTGAAGACTCATAATAATTTTAAAGTTATCTTTTTATATACATGTTATTTCTTACAGAAGAGCTTTGGAATCTCTTGAGTTCTAGCCGCCTCCCTTCTCGCCTTCTCAGATGTCTGAACGCTTCATTTCCCTTGGGTTTGGCCCAGCATCATTTCATTAATTGGATATTTCAGGCCTCATTCCTTTACTTTTATCATTTTTTCTTCTTATCTTCACATGTCCCCACTCTGTCCGTCCTTCATTGAAAAAGGCTTGAGAGACTCCCCTTATCACAAATACTTGTCAACCACCCCAAGTCCCCACGTTGGGCATATTTAACAATACAAGCGCTTTCTGCAGTCGGGAGGAGGGCCACACTGCTCGGCTTCTCTCCAATATCGAAGCCAACTTTTCTCCTTTTAAAAGAAAAACAGCTTCTGCTTGGAATGTTCCTGGACCAGCGGATCGTTTTCCCATTGCAGCATCTTCTCAGTTTCTCCTTTTCCTTCCTGTTCTGTCTGCCCGCAGGTTATCTGTTCTTTATTGGAATCTCATTTCTCTTAGCCTCCAAGTGCTGCAATGCCCTGGGACACAATTGACTGGCCCGGTTTGTGAGGTCCGGCTGTTCCCATTTGCTCACGTGCCTTTTGTCTCACCTCTTAAAAGTCTGCCCTTGACCCAGCACATATAAAATACTTTTACCCTTAATGGGAGAAACTTACTATCAAGCCAGCCCTCCACAAACAGGAGAATGACTGCTTATACATTTTTATTTTAAATTTGTGTATTTGTAGTTCTTTGCAACTTTGTTAGTTCTTCTGAACAAAGCAGAATGAAAGAGAAAAAGAGGATTGGGAATGACACAGAGGATCTCTTATTATGCAAGTCTTTCTCTTCCTTTTAATCACATACACTGAACCTGGAGCTTTTGAGCCTGTCCTACTTGTCTGACACAGTTTTATTTATTTCAGATTACCCAAGTTGTGAGGCCTTGGATGAGGATTCAGTTCTGCCCGAGGGCATCTGTCCAGGAACATTGGCCCAAGCAAGATTACCAGTGGATAGTGACTGGTATCTCGGGATAGGGGAATCGGAGGAATGGGAAGTTAGGTTAGAGAGACAGGAGGACCGTCAGGAGAGACAGCCTCAACAAGTGACAGTCCCTTCCAAAAGAACTTTTAATGTGGCACATGTACCAGAATATAGCACGGTTATTAGACGTTTTGACTTGGGACCACTCCTTTTCCCCCACTGGAGAGCTGACATGGAAGAAAGATTCCCTAAGTATGATGCATTTGGAAAGAAAGTCTTTGGCAAGAAATCAAATCTCAATGGCCATCAGAAAATTCATCCTGGAGAAAACCCCTTTGAATGTGATGTATGTTGGAAAACCTTCAGGAGCAGGGAAATACTTAGTAAACATCAGAGAACTCACCGTGGAGTAGAGCTGTTTGAACTTAACGAATGCAGAAAAGACTTCAGCGATGGGGGATCACTTATGGGACATCAGAAATCTTCTGGAGTGAAATCCTTTGAATGTAGTGAGTGTGGGAAAGCCTTTAGTGGAAAGGCTTACCTTATCATCCACGAGAGAACTCATACTGGAATGAAACCCTTTGAATGTGAAGAATGTGGGAAAGCTTTTATTCGGAAGGAATACCTCGTTAGCCATCAGAGAACTCACAGTGGGATGAAGCCCTTTGAATGCAATGAATGTGGAAAAGCCTATAGTCAGAAGGGAAACCTTATTAGCCACCAGAGAGTTCACACTGGAGTAAAACCTTTTGAATGTAATGAATGTGGGAAAGCCTTCAATCAAAAGGGATACCTTATTAGCCATCAGAGAACGCATTCTGGCTTGAAACCCTTTGAATGTGAAGAGTGTGGGAAAGCCTTCACTGCTAAGAGAACCCTTGTTAGCCATCGGAGAATTCATTCTGGAGTGAAACCTTTTGGATGTGATGAATGTGGCAAAGCCTTCAGTGAGAGGGGTACCCTTATTAGCCATCAGAGAACTCACACTGGAGTGAAACCCTTTGAATGTGAAGAATGTGGGAAAGCCTTCCTTCGGAAGGGTCACCTTAACAGCCATCAGAGAACTCACACTGGAGTGAAACCTTTTGGATGTAATGAATGTGGGAAAGCCTTCAGTCAGAAGGGACACCTCATCAGCCATCAGAGAATTCATACTGGAATGAAACCTTTTGGATGTAATGAATGTGGGAAAGCCTTTAGGCAATGGGGAACTCTTAGTAATCATCAGCGAACTCATACTTCAATTAAAACTTTTATATGTAATCAGTGTGGGAAAACTTTCAATGAAAGGGGCACTCTCATAAAGCATCAAAAAACTCATAGAGTGAATGAAATGAATGTGGGGGACCCATTTGGTTAGAGAAAAAAACTTTCTAATATAAGAGAATTCATCCTGGGGATAAACTTTTTGCAAGTAAATATGAATATGTAATTATTTAAATATAACAAATAAATAAGTTGAGAGTGTAATCTCTGATTATTTGTAATTTCTTGAGCAAAATATGTAACGACTTTCACAAACAAAGTAGTTTTATTTCCGTCACCTTTTGAAACCTGGGAATGTCTTTGATGATGTTCCTGTTTTCATAGAGTGCACATTCTTGCTCTGTTTTGAGAAAAAGGTATTCTCAACTTGAAGCAAATTTGACCCCAGAGTTTTTGCTGAGGCTTGTTTGGATAAAGCCCATGGAGGGCATTTGGCTCTGGATGTATATAATTTAACGAAGCAGAATGGGTCAAAGGGGATTGTGGATGCATTAGTCACTAGAGTGCACTTATGGGAGTGAACTCTGGAAGCTGGGTGGGGAAGCAAGGTGGAGAGCGTGTAGATGAAGGTCATGGGAAAGGTGAGATGTGAAGTTTTGTCCTCAGAGCCTACCGATCTGGAAAGAGGAAAGAGATGAGTGACTTGGGGGAACAGTTCTCCATCCTGATACAGAGAGAGTGAATTAATAAGATTAAAAGATTTATCAAATGCTCACTGTGTGACAAGCCCTGCAGTGAATTTGTTGTTCAGTCATTTTCAGTCCTGTCTGACTCTTCATGACCCCTTTTGGGGTTTTCTTGGCAGAGATACTGAACTAGTTTGCCATTTCCTTCTCCAGCTCATTTTACAGATGAAGAAACTGAGACAAATAGTTAGGTGACTTGCCCAAGGACACACAGTGTCAGATTGGATTTGAGTCTTCCTGATTCTAACCACAGTTGCACCTAGCTGCCATTCTATAGGAAGTTCTTGGGAATAAAGTAAATGGGAAATTCTGTGACATGGAAAAGCCCATGCATGAAGGAGGGTGGATTTGGGAGATGTTAATGGCTGCTGATCAAAGTACAAGGTTTAAGGGCTGGGTAGAGGGCAAGACCCTATGGTAGTGAGAGGCATCATCCATATAGATGGCAGTGCCTGGTGGTCTGGAAGGCACAGTGTCATTGCAAAGGTAAGGCTAGGCTGTCTTCCAGTTTACCCAAAGATTCTAGTTGGTGCCTCCCTGTCCGTTCAGGCCATGTGAGCAGCCCTTAATCATTTTGGGATACAGACCTAGAAATAGTGGTATTGCGGGGTTAAAGGGTATGCACAGTTTGATGGCCCTTTGGACGTGGATCCACATTGTTCTTCAGAATGGTTCTGTCAGTCCACAGCTCCACCAGCAATGGATTAGTGTCCACATTTTCCCATGTCCCAGCCAACACTTATCATTTTCCTTTTTTATCATATTAGCCAGTCTGATAGGTGTGAAGTGGTGCCACAGAGTGGTTTTAATTTGCATTTCTTTCATTAATAGTGATTCAGAGCACTTTTTCATTTGGTTAAAGATAGTTTTGATTCCTTGTTCCTTTCCTTTGATCATTTGTCAGTTGGGTAATGACTTGTATTACAAATTTGATTCAGTTCTCTGTGTATTTGAGAAATGAAGTTTTGGTCGGGATCCTGGTAACAGAATTTTTCTAGTTTTCTGTTTCCATTTTTATCTTGGTTGCATTGGTTTTGTTTGCATGAAACTTTAATGGAGGTAAAGTTATCTATTTTACCTGGTGAGAGGCGTTAATGACTGCTAGTCTATATTCAGGGTTTAGAGGCTGGTTAGAGGGTAAAGCTCTGGGGTAGTTAGGGGCATCATCCAAATAGTTGACAGTGCCTAATGGTTTGCAGGGCAAAGTGTCATTGCAGAGACAAGGCCAGGCTATCTTCCAGCTTACCCAAAGGATTTTAGCCAGTGCCTACCTGCCCATTCAGGCCATGTAAATTTCAGTGTCCATCCAGAAGGAAGAACCGGAGTCCGACTTGGTATGATGTTGATGGAGGCTGCCTTATTCCAGGCATCTCCTGGGGCTCTTCCCTGCCCAAAGCAGTTGAACTAATAATTATCTGGCATGTTGTGATCATAGCTTCATCTCCAAAAAGCTAAGCTGGTGGTTCTCTTTCCTTCTCTTCCAGAAGGGTTTTAATGGCAGACTTCTGTGGTCACATGCACTATCCATTTTGTGTTCAGTGTAGCAGGAGTTGGAATCTTGTGGTGTAAACCTGATTTTTACGCACCTGCTTTCCAGCCTTCCCTATAAATAAAAGAGGTCTAGTCCCATGTGGATTGCCTGTGCACTCATGCTCAGGGTGACTGTCATTTGTTGAGCTTCGTGATCAAACTGTTCTAACTTCCCTCTAGCTTGGGTTTGTGGCTCTGACCAAACACAACCCCTCTGGTTAAAGGCAGAATACATCAAGAAAACATCAAAATGAAGGAAAAGGTGGAGGCCTTCACCTAGCGCACACATATTACAGCAGATCATTTAAAGTCGATAGTATTCCCAATAAATGGAATTGGTGTGGGAAAAGGCTTTTAGTTTTGGCCATCAGATAAATGGTAATGGAAGAGCCTTGTAAATGTAATCACTGTAGGAAGGCATCTTGACCTATTTCTGACACCTAGAAAGCCCCTACTTTAGACTTGCCTTGTGCCTGTGTTAACTGTTGACCTGAAAAAGTGCAGAACCCCCAAAGTAGTTATAACAGCCGAGTCCTTAGTTAGGGCAAGGAGATTATAATCAACAAAACCACCCAGAACCATCACACTGAGATATAATCTCAGGGAGCCCCGTAGTCCTGGAGCATGGAGATTTCCCTTGAACTACAGAAAAAAGGGTGCTTATATAGATGTTAGGAAAAGGAGGAGGGCAAGAGTCTGGTTACGTGAATTGGCTAAAGCTTGAGAAAGATGTGTTCACCATAGTCAAAGAAGTTTGGGAAAGATGTCTTAGCCAAAGGCTAAGGTGCCTGAGAGGTACTTAGGAGCTGATTGTCTTCTTTTAACTCGGTCTTTGGCAAATTAAAACCCCCCAATTAAAGACTAAATTGGAAATCCTAAAAATCAAAGGAGAGATCAACAAAATTGAAAGTAATAAGACTAGGAGTTGGTTCTATGAAGAAACAAAATAGGTAGAGCTTTGGTTAATTTGCTTTAAACTCAATCCTGGGGAAAGAGCCAAATCCAATTCACAGTTAATTCAATCTTTGTCTCTTGTTTTAACCCTCTGGGAAATATCTAGGACCCTGATGGCAAACCTATGGCACGTGTGTCAGCACTGACACACGTAGCATTTTCATGCGGCTGCATGTGGCCACGTGCAGAGAAGTATGGGGCCGCATGCCGAGGAGGAAGCATTTGCTGTAATATAGTGTAGACACTGTGCCGAAGGTCTGTAGGCCAAAACAACTGTCACTAAGCAGAGAAGTTAAATAATTTGGTTTTGGTTTATTAAATAGTTATATATTACAATGATACATTTTTATTATTTAAACTATAAATATCACGAAATTATGGTGTTTTTTTCAAAGTGACACACTACCAAGTGATGCTCGTTTTTTTTTGGCAAATTTTGACACACCAAGCTCAAAAGGTCTAGGAAAAAGCCAATCCGGAGGTTCCTTGGAGCCAGTTATCAGAGCAAGAGAATGAGGAACTGATGAATGATATACAGGAGAGGCTGGCCAGGATCTGAATATACTTTGACACTTGGAAAGATTCATGCATTTTTCCAACCTGCTACATGTAGAACATGTTGGGCCGATGCACTTGGTATTTAATGTTCTTCCATTCAATTTTCTTTGTTCTATCATAATAGCATGATTCATTTTATTAGAGCTTCCATGACTTCAGAGCAATGTTTTCAATTGTGCAAAAAACTGACTTTTCATTTCATCATCATTTTGTTTTTTCTCCTGTAAAATCTCACTTAAACTACATTTTAGTCAGCATTTCACTTTTAGCTTCCTTTATTTCTATTTTTAACGTCTTAACAATTAAGGAACTTGTTGATGTTCACCAGCTTTTTGAGATTCCAAAGAATTTGCCTACCTTTCCTTTTCACGAGTCTCTTGAGTCACAGTCTTCATTGTACAGTATTGATTCAGAGTCTGGGCCCTCACTATAGGAAGGCATTCCTTTTAGCGATTGGAAATTGATCCCTAATTGATCACCTTACTGCCCACAGAAAGCATTTCAAGCTTCTTTCCTTTTCAGTCCTCCCACACACATCCTTCACTACCGTGAGGTGAGGCCATGACCTCCAAACCCCCATTTAAGGAGAGAGCCCAGCTCACACATCTTATGTCTCACCTGACTCTACTTGGGACTTTCCCTCCATAGCCCAGGAAGCTGATTATTGGGATAACCTCATCATTCTGTAACATCATTGCTACCCTCTGCCTTTGATTAGAACTTCCATTAAAAGAGAGGGCTGGGGGGGAGGGGGGGGCGGGGATGCAGCTAGGTGGCTCAGTGGATTGAGAGCCAGGTCTAGAGACGGGAGGTCCTGGGTTCAAATCTGACCTCAGCTGTGTGACCCTGGGCAAGTCACTTAACCTCCATTGCCTAGCCCTTATCTGCCTTGGAACCAATACACAGTATTGACTCCAAGATGGAAGGTGAGGGTTTAAAAAAAAAAGAGAAAGAGAGGGCTCAGCTCACATGCTGGCTGTTTTCTTACCTGACCATATGACTTTGGACTTCTGACTTCTCTGTCCTGCTCCAGTGTCTGGTATCTTCTCCCTCTCTTCTCTCTCCTTACCCTACTTCCTTTCAGTTCCTTTTGTGTGTTTTCCTCATCATTCATTAGATTATAAACTCTGAGAGGGCAGAGATTATGTTTTGGGGTATTTGAACTCAAGTCCTTAGCACAGAGTCTGGCACATAGCAGATGCTTAATAAGTGTTTATCAATCCTTGACCACCCCAACATTCTCATACGAATATCTTGTTGCTTATTTTAATTTAAGACTTGAGGCCATCCAACCTGAGCTACCTCTGCTCCCAACATCTTTTCAGATGTCTCAGAATGGATGTTCATTAGATTTCTTAAATTCAGCATCACCAAAAGAAAATCCATTTTCTTTCTCGTTAATGACTCCCTGCTCCTTTACCTTTCCTAGTTCCTCCGGCTCACGACCCAAGTGTCATATGAGATCACTCCCATATCCAAGCTGTGGCCTAGGGAATTCACCCCCTGCAACATCTGAATAAAACCTTCTCTCCTCACCCAATGGCTGGACTATGGCAATAACCTGTTGGTGGATGACCCTATCTCAACACATCCTCCATTGGGCCCACAAAGTGATTTTCCTAAATCACAGGACTGATCATGTCACTCATGTAGGGACTCAGTAACTCCAGTGGTTCCCCAGTGACTCTAGAATTATCTTGAAGTCAAAGCCCTTCGTGGCCTTGATATCACCCGATTTTCCAGTCTTCTTACCCCTTACTTTCTGCCGCCTACTCTCCTGATCCAGTGACACTGGCCTCCTTGCTTTTCTAGGAAGAAGACTCTACTGCTCTGTGTCCTTCAGGACTGGGTTCCTCTCTCTCTTCATCTCTGTCTCCTGCCTTTCTGCAAGACCTAAGTAAACTTCCACCTTCCACAGGAAGCCTGTTGCAACTCTTCTTAAATGGGGTGCCTTCTCTCCTTTAATTAGCTCCTATTTTGGCTGTTTTGTGAATACATGGTTGATGTTTGCCCAATCAGAATGTGAGCTCCTTGAAGGCTGACATTCTTGTGCCTGGCACATAATAGGCATTCAGTAAGTTCATGGACTAACGGCTCCAATTCTGTCTGTCTCAAAACCCCATTCATGTTGTCTTCCAGTGGCTTTCTTCCTTAAAGTCTGATAAAAATGGCGCCCTTGCCTTGGCTGACACCAACACTCTACATGGGCATTTGATCCCCGCCCCTTTGGAGTTCTCCCAGTTTCACCCTCAGGCATTCTCTCTCAAATTTTCAACCCTTCTCCATTGTCTGGTTCCTTTCCTACCGCCTTCAAACATGGGCCTCTCCTTAAAAGAACATTTGACTAGACCCTTGCCTCCTCTTGAGACCTCATTTGATTCGTCTCCTTTTCCTTTTCTCATTCACTCTGCAACCACTTGCAAACTGGTCTTCATTTTTAGGGAAGCTGCTCTCTCCAGTTATCAAGGAACTCTGATCAAGCCATGGCAGTGGCCTTTTCTGGATCCTAATCTTCTTGTCCTCTCTGCTACCATGTCCTCCTTGGCCCTCCTTTCTCCTAGAATCTCCTTGGGGGGGGTGTTTCATTCCTGCCTTGCCCCCTGCCTCCTTGGATGGTCCATCCCAACCCAAACTGTGCCCACTCCCCAGGCTCAGTCCTAGGCTCTCCCTTCTCTTGGAAGGATGACCTGTTCATCTCTACAGATCTCCCCAGCCAGCCTTATCCCTGCCTTTGTGCTTTATTACTGTCCACAACTCCCTTTAGGAAACTGGGGACTCCAGGTACATCTACACCTGGGCTTCTTCTTTACCAGGCACTTTCCCCCTTCCAAACCTCTCCATTTCTTTCTTTCTTTTTTTTTTTAACCCTTAACTTCTGTGTATTGACTTATAGGTGGAAGAGTAGTAAGGGTAGGCAATGGGGGTCAAGTGACTTGCCCAGGGTCACACAGCTGGGAAGTGTCTGAGGCCAGGTTTGAACCCAGGACCTCCCGTCTCTAGGCCTGGCTCTCAATCCACTGAGCAACCCAGCTGCCCCCAAACCTCTCCATTTCTACAGAGGGCACCACCTCTGGCTACAGCCTGCCAGGCTCCCCATGGTGATGGGGTGGGGGGACTCCCCATCTTTCCAGGACTGGTGACACAGCATAGAAGTGGCCCCAGCTCAGGCCTCTGCTTCCTGCCTTGAGCTGCCCTGGACAGTTGGTGGCTCTGGGTAACCTACAGTCTTCTCCCCAGAGCCCCTCTGGCCCTTCCATTGGGATGATCCAATGCTCACTCACACCAGTTAGCCCACTACTACCCTAACCATATCCAGGGTAGAGCAAAGCTGCTTTACCCAATTGGCTGGTTCCGTAGCTTTCTGTACCTCAGTTTACACACTGTTGGCATTATCTAGGTCTGCCCTCTTGCTCCACCCATATAACCAGTCAGTGACTTTGCTCCCTGATTCCTCCAGGCTCTTGTTCCCCCCATTCCCCTCCAGTCAGCAGAGGCTGGAGGCTGGAGTAAGTACTTTCTATGTGGACAGCTGCAAGGTCTTCTCTGGGCTGCTGAGGGGTGAAATAGACCCAGACCAAGAGGCCCCACATCCTGAGGGCAGGGAGGCAGGGAGGAGGGATGCCTAGGGGAGCCTCCTGGGTGGGGGGAAAGGAGGGTGGAGGCAGGCCAGGATTTGGCCAGGTGTTCCAGGCCAAGTTGGCATCCCCTCCTCTGGGGCTACAATTTGGGGTGGGACTTGGCCAGATCAGAGGTGAGGATGGGAGCAGCAGGGACCTCTGGAAGATTTGGGATGGGAACTACCAGGCTCATCTGGGGGCTGCTGGGAAGAGGGAGGAAATGGAGAGGCAGAGAGGCCAGATGGAGGAGGGAGTGCCCATCCCAAGGCGGGGGCAGACTGAGAGGTGGAGGCGGAGATGGGGAACAAGTGGGACATTTCCAGGGAACAGAGACCCCGATACCCGCCTCTGTAAGCCTGGAGGTGACCCAGAAGGTCACAGCCTGGAAGAAAAAGCGAAGTGGAGCATGATGTGGGACATTCTGGGAAATGTAGTCATTGGGCCCTCAGACCCACCTAAGCTCAACAGGCCTTATAGGAGCCCTGCAAGTACCCAGGCTCCAGATCCAGCCAGACTCCATCAGCCCCAGCCCCAGCCCCAAAGGGCTCCAAGAAAGAGAAAGAGGAACCTGGGTGCACAGGGTCTCACATGGCACAACGAGGCTGAACCAAGACTGGGGCCTGAAGGGAGGGGTGGGGGTGTTGGAGGAAGGGGCAGGGGGGTGGCTGGGAAGAGCCCCGTGAACCCAGGCCCAGTGAGGGCAGCGGGCCGAGCAGGACTCAGAGGACCAATGAGGAGTGCACTATCCATCCCCCTCAGGCAGAGGACTCCGTGCAGAAGCAGAAGGCTTGTTTTTAGGGTCTGGATGATGCCCGGATGGTGATGCGCGGTGGAAGCGCATTGGCTACTCTCCAGGATACGAGGGACCCAGATGGTTCCGAAGGAGGGAGGACAGGGCGGGTCCTCCACAGCCAGAGAGAGAACTGTCCGAGTGTTTATTCGAGGTTTCTGCCCTTCTAGGAACATTCTCTTGCAGCCAGTGACCAATGGGAGATACGTTTGGCACGATGATACCCGGATTACTGCCCAGGTCCAATTGGTCAGCAGCTCCAGAGAGGGGAGGGAAGCCAATCGGGATTCATACTTTCAGAAAGCGGATGTCAGAATTGTATTACATGTAATTGGGAAAATAAAGTGTGTCTTAAAAAGCGGATGTTTTTGTGGTAGACCTTCTGCCTGGAATTTTCCTTTCCATCTGAGAAGGGCGAGGAATGTTGGCTGCAATATCATTTGAGTTTACCAAGGAGCCGCGTTGGTGGCCGGAAGAAGTCTCCCCCAAGAGTATTTTCTAAATAGCTAATTCTGTGCCACACCATTTAAACTGTTTGGATAAAACAAATGAAGAGAAATAGAAAAAGAAATCGGAGAGTGGAGAGTGCAGTAACGATATAGCAAAGATAACAGTGTCAGCCTTGAAAAACAGAACCACCACCGCAGTCAGAAAGGCCAAGTCTTTAACCAGGACAAGGAAGACGATGCTCGCCTCGGCCACTAGACGATACACGGAGATAGAGCTTGGGACCCTGGGAACTGTCTCTCGGAAAATACCCTGCCAAGGGAGACTTTCCAATAAGCTGGAGAACTTGGGATCCTCCTGGCCAGTGACAGGGCAAACTACGGCCCCGGGGCCAGATGTGGCTCTCTGAAATGTTCTATCTGGCTGCACCACATTCTTCCTAATCTGACGAATAGAATGAGAAGGATACAAGAGAATGAAACTTTGAAAGAGTTGCCTTAGAAACAGACTGACAGAGGAGCATTTCCTTTCCTTTGGCCCCCTCTTTAAAAAGTTTGCCCAGCACTGCCATAGACCTTTTTGGGGAATAAAGGACAGAAAGGTTCAATTGATTGGCTTTACAATGGAGACAAGGGAAGGAGGAATTTAGCCAGGGCAGGACTACCTGGAAAAAGCCTATGCCAGTGATGGAGAACCTTTTAGAGACAGAGTGCCAGGCACTAACCCCGCAGACTGAGTGCCATGCCCCCCCCCCTCTGTGTTGGGTGAACCCTGCCCTCCCCCTTACCCTACACAGGAGAGGGAGGAAGCGCTCCCATTGGGCTGCTGCATCAAGGGGTGGGGAAAGGAGGAATGTCCTCGGCACCTGTGGAGAGGGGGAGGGGAGTGGCCCAAGCGCTCTGCTCCCCTCCAGCTCTGCTGCCTGTGAGCCACCCGCCTGACCCCCTGTGCATTGCCATTGGGCTGCTGGGCAGAGGGGTGGAGATGGGGAAGGGAATGGCTCCGCCCGGGTCCTTCTGCCTCTCTGGTACGGGGACTGGCAGGAGGAGGAGGGGCGGCCACGTGCCCACAGAGAGCTCTCTGCGTGCCACCATTGGTTGGCCATCACTGGCCTGTGCTTTACAAAGAAAGAAACGCCCAAGACAAAAGGGCCCTTAAGATCTGGTTCTACCTACCAGCTCCGTCTACACTGAGATCCTTGGGGCCTTGACGGCTTCTTGTTCAGTCTAAGCCCAGGCCCGTCCGGGACTTCCCTGAAAGCACTTTGCCAGGGACACGAGCAAACGGGGGTTCCATAAACCAAGCCGACACCAACAAAAGTCCTTCACATCCAAGATCTAGAGAGGAGGACGCCGATGTGTGTGTAGAGCCGCTGCCAGTGCCCGAGTGCTGAACGAATGAGTTTTCAAAAGTACGAACAACTGTAAATGCACAAGAAAGCATGTTCCAAAGACCATCGGCTTGGTTTATGGAGCCCCCACATTGCCGGGGGGCACCCCGCCACCAGGAGTCTCGGGTGCGATTCCACCTCAGACCTTCTTGATTCCATCCGATGTTCCCCTTCCAGGGGTTCACATGGAGGCCCCGAGGTCTCCCACCCCCTCTTGAGGGAACCCCCTCGTTGTATGTCAATGAAACGATGAAATGGGAGTGAAAGGACATTAAATGGGACAAGCCTAACCCTGTGTGGGTCCCAGAAGGGCCCTCCTGCCCACCCCAACTGAGGCGATAATAAGGGGCAGAGACAGGATTTGAACCTGGGACTTGGGCACCCCAGCCCAGTGGGCCTGTTTCCTGTTGTACCGTGCTGGTGCCCAGACATAGAACACACATTGTGTGTGTGTGTGTGTGTGTGTGTGTGTGTGTGTGTGTGTCAGGCCTCCGGCCATCTCTTCTGGTCACTGAGTTTCACCTGGAGGGGAGGCTGGACGTCCCCCGGGCTCACTCCTGTTTCACACAAGAACACACAGAGGCCCCAGAAGAGACAGACACGTGTCAGAGGCAGAATCTGAACCCAGGGCCTCTGAAGGTCTCCCTCCTGGGGAGCAGCAGGGAGGGGGGTGCCGGGCCTCCAGGATAACCAGCACCTCCTTTCCTCTCCCAGCAGAGGCCCTCCGAGGGGATCCTGGATCAGCCCCTTCCTGGGTGACTCTGTCTGAGGATCCCCCCCAGGAGGCTGGGCTGGGAGGGCTGAGAGGGAGGGAAGGAGGAGGCAGAGGGGAGAGGATGGGGAAGGGGCTGGGCCTTTGCTGCACAGAAATCACTGAGGAGGTTCTTCCTCCTGCCCAGGCCTGAGCAAAGGACAATACAAACAGCCCAGGAACATCCACCCCAAAGGGAGCCGCTCCCTGCGCTCAGCAGAGGAACTTCCAGAGAAGAGCCCCACAGAGGGGGCTGCGGGTGGGAAAGTTCCCGGTGTGGAGAGGCGGCCTCAGGGCAGCCGGACGTCCCTCCTCAGGGCCAGGAACAGGCTGGTTTGCTCTGAGTGGTTGTGGCTGCCCTGGAGAAGAGAAAGGCTGGGAGGGCGAAGGAGGCCCAAAGCAGGCCTGGGCTGGGGAGGCAGAAATGGCCTGAGAGGGACAGAGAAGGGATGATCTCCTGAGGCTTCCCTCCAGCAGCCACGGAGGAGACGGGGGCACTGGGGAGCCCCGCAGAGTCTCAGGGAGCCCAGCGTGGGGGCAGGACGTCCAGGCAGGGCTTGTCTGCCCAGGTTTGATTAATTTAAGGAAAGATATTTGCCCTCCGGCTAAAATCCCTGGTAGGGGGGTTATTGCAAATCTTTTATATCCATTTTATTTCTTACGGGGTGAGGGAGGACTAGAGACAGAGACAGAGAAAAAGACAAGAGACAAAGAGAGACAAAAGGCGGAGAGAAAAACAAGAATAGAAGGAAGCCGAGAGAGAGAGAGAGAGAGAGAGAGAGAGAGAGAGAGAGAGAGAGAGAAGAAGAAGAAGAAGAAGAAGAAGAGGGAGGGAGGGAGAGTTCTTAATAACTGGAAATTCTGAATACAAGTTTCAGAGAGGACACTGGCTCCCCCTGCTATTTGGAATTGAAATGGTGTTAGGGAAGCAGTCAGGAGGCTCTGAAGTTTGAGTCAGGCCTACAGGTGGGAGGTCCTGGGTTCAGATCTGTCCTCAGACACTTTCTAGCTGTGTCACCCTGGGCAAGGTACTGAAATCCCATTGTCTAACCCGTATTCTTCCTCTGCCTAGCAAACACTACACAGTATTGATTCTATTTTTATTTTATTTTATTTTATTATTTTTAGGCAATATGGGTCAAGTGACTTGCCCAGGGTCACACACAGCTGGGAAGTGTCTGAGGCCAGATTTTGAACCCAGGACCTCCCGTCTCTAGGCCTGGCTCTCCATCCACTGAGCTACCCAGCTGCCCCCCACAGTATTGATTCTAAAATGGAACAAACACAAATAAACCAAGATAATAGGTGAAATTGACTCATTTTACCAACTTTTTAGTGAAATGAAAAAGTGATAATTCATGGTTGGGGAAATATGATTGCAGATGGGATTACATCTATCTTTGAGCTCTAACCAGTAAGTAGCCCTGTCCAACTTGAATTCAGGCAAAGGAGAAGTATCTGATAAGTATCTGACTGCACCTCCTCTAAAGTCAAAGTCATTCATAAGAACTTTGCCCCATAATGCCTATCCAATACTATACAGATGCTAGTTAGGATTTTATGATTGTCTGGAGTGAGAAAATTAGGGGTTTCTCTTTGGGCGAGGAATTCCTCTTTCAGTCAACGAACTGAGAGGCCAAAAGAATGCAGATTCAGCTTTATTGGGGAGGGAGGAGAGCAGTGCCAGGGGGGTGTTCTCCAGAGGAAGAGTGCCCAAGAATAGACAAGATCAATCCTAATTTATAGGGAAAAAGTGCAGGGGGAAGGGGAGGAAGGAGATACAGTACTCTGGTTTGGGTTCATATAATGCCACCCTCATAATTACATGTTTCGTTTCATTCTGATACGTGCTTATCATACTTTCCTGGGAGTCATCTTAAAATGGACAAGTTAGGAATGATTAAAAGTTCATGGTCCGACATAAAGAGTTATATTATAAGTCAATTAGGTGAAAATGGAATGGTATACCTGTCAGATCTATGGAGAAGGGAAGCTTTTAAGACCAAGCAAGAGAGAGAGAACATTACAAGATAGAAAAAGAATAATTTTGATTATATCAAATTCAAAAGGTTTTGTACAAGCAAGACCAATACAACCAAAATTAGAAGGGAAGCAACAAAACTGGGAAAAAAATCTTTATAACAAAATTCTCTGACAAAAGTATCTGACTGCACCTCCTATTTCTCAAATATACAAAGAACAAAGTCAAATTTATAAGAAATCAAATCATTACGCAATTGACAAATGGTAAAGGGACATGAATAGGCAGTTTTCAGTTGAAGAAATCAAAACCATCAATAAGAATATGAAAAAATGTTCTAAATCCCTCCTTACTAGAGAAATGCAAATCAAAATAACTCTGAGGTATCACCTTACACCTAGCAGATTGGCCAATATGGCAGTAAAGGAAAATTATTATTATAATATTGGAGGGGATGTGGCAAAATTGGGACACTAATGCACTGCTGGTGGAGTTGTGAATTGGTCCAACCATTTCTAGAAGGCAATTTGGAACTATGCACAAAGGCTTTAAAAAAAGGCATGCTTTTTGATCCAGCAATACTACTGCCAGGCTTGTATCCCAAGGAGATTAAAAAAAAATGGGGATGGACCTGTTTGTACAAAAATATTTATAGCTGCACTCTTTGAGGTGGCAAAAAAATTGGAAAATGAAGGGGTGTCCCTCAATTGGGGAATGGCTGAACAAATTGTGGTATCTGATGGGGATGGCGAAAGGAATAAAGAACTGGAGGAATTCCATGTGAACTGGAAAGACCTCGTGATGCAGAGTGAAAAGAGCAGAGCCAGGTTGTACACAGAGATTGATACATTGTAGCACAATCGAATGTAACTGACTTTGCTACTAGCAGCAATGCAATGATCCAGGACAATCCTGAAGTTCTCAGAGGAAGAACTGTGGGAGCAGAAGCAGAAGAAAAACATAGATCATGTGGTTATATGGATATAAGATTTGGGTTTAGGTTTTAAAAGATGACTTGATTACAAAAAATGAATAACATGGAAATAGGTTTTGAGTGATGATATGTGTAACCCAGTGGAATTGCTTGTCATCTTTGGGAGGGGGAACGGGAGGGAGACAACAAGAATCATGTAACTATGGAAAAAATGTTAAAAAAATTTTAAAAAATGTTCAGGGTCAGAACATCTCTCTAAAATGTATTTTAATCCAGGACATTTCTGACACATTTGGTGCAGGCCAAATAGCAAGGGGAACTGGAGGTTTTATTTATTTCTTTTTACTTCAGAAAGTAGATCATGACCATTGCTGGGTTTGTACCCCAAACAGATCATAAACAGACTTGTATGAAAATATTTATAGCTGAGCTTTTTGTAGTGGCAAAAAACTGGAAAATGAGGGGATGTCCTTCAATTGGGGAATGGCTGAACAAATTGTGGTATATGCGGGTGATGGAATACTATTGTGCTAAAAAGAATAATAAACTGGAGGAATTCCATGCAAATTGGAGAGACCTCCAGGAAGTGATGCAGAGCGAAAGGAGCAGAGCCAGAAGAACATTGTACACAGAGACTGATATACTGTGGTAAAATTGAATGTAATGGGCTCCTGTACCAGCAACACTGCAATGACACAAGACAGCTCTGAGGGATTTATGGTAAAGATGCTACCCACATTCAGAGGAAGGACTGCAGGAGAGGAAACATATAAGATAAACAATTGCTTGAATGCATGGACTGAGGCGGACATGAATGGGAAATAGACCCTGAACAAGGACACTTGTTACAACCAGTGGAAATGTGCGTTGGCCATGGGTGGGGGGAGAGCGGGGGGTGAAGGGGAAAGTAGGGGCATAAAGTATGTAAACAGATTAAAAACGAATATTAATAAATGTCTAATAAAAAAAAAAAGAAAGTAGATCATGACTTTTCTTTGGGACAGCCCAGGGAGCTGACAAAGATGTCTTAGGTGAGAACTGGGAGGGGGAAGGGAGACAACTAAATTGCAGACTTTAGTGTTATGTTTTGGCAGTTGCCCCTTGGAATGGGGTGAGGTGGGGGTTGGCAGAGCATTTTACTTTGGGAGTGGGGGAAATATTCTGGCTCCCGATGACTGACTTTGCCTTAATTTAGCAAACCACAGGTTTTAAGGGGGGGGGGGAAGAGGGGGTTATTCCTAAACACTCTTGCAAGAGAATTGATCTTCCCCTAGTCACATTCCAGCCAAGACGTTTTTATGGCTCTTGTGGTGAGAATCACAATTTCTCTCATCCCAAAGGGACTAACTTTTCTCATTCCTGGGGTTATAAAGATACTTAATTGGGGCTACAACTATGGCTAATTAATCACTACACCGAGAATAATATGCTACTAATTAATGTCCCACCATACATGATGATCTTCAAGACTCTATAATAGGATGTATATGAGGAATCCATGTCTTCATTTTCTTTTTGGGCTGCGCCTTGCCAGAATCAGATTAGAATCCCTTAAAACTTTCCTGCTAGGGATGTAAATCAAAAGAGCCAGAGGACAAGACATTTCAAAGACAGTCAGTTCAGCTAACCTAGTAAAATCAAGCAAACTGAGTAAAGCTGTGTAGATGTTTTCCAGGACTGTTAATGCAAATTTAAATACATGTTTGTTTAGGGAGCATACAGGCTCAGGGATTAAAAAGGTTCCTTAGGAAAGCTGCTCTTTTTGATGAGTATATTTTATTTCACTATGGTTATAATGGGAAAATGTCCTCATTGATACTATGTCTTGAGCATTTGATAATATGGGATAAGAAAAGCTGCTAGGTTAGGTGAAAAAAACTCCCTGGCAAGAATAGGAAGCTTGAAGTGGAACTTAAAAAGCTTTAAAATGAAAAGAGAGTCTCTTCTCCCTTCCCAAACATGGGAAGGTGGGCAATGAGCAAACATAAAAGAAATGAAGAATTAGTGAGGTAGGGGCACCTAGAAGGTTCAAGGGATACAACACCAAGCCTAGAGATGGGAGGTCCTGGGTTCAAATCTGGCCTCAGACACTTCCAAGCTGTATGACCCTGGACAAGTCACTTAACCCTACCAGTGCCTAGCCCTTACCATTCTTCTGCCTTAGAACCAATACACAGTACTGATTCTAAGATAGAAGATAAGCATTTAAAAACAAAAATCAGTGAATAGAATTATTTCCATGTTGCTTCCTACACAGACAGAAGGAAACACTGCTGGAACCAGAGGACAGCTTGGTGCTAAGATGAGGTAGAGAGCAAATTGAGGGTTTGAGTAGAGCTGCTGCTGCTGCAGCTCTGACTGAACTATTTATTAGGAAAATTAGTACACACAAATACATGATGAATGTGAGGAAATAAATCAGTGACAGACAAGGGGAATACAGATGGCTATTTCAAAGGAATACTTCTGAGAGAGCAACAGTGTCTGGATTAAATAGGGATTTGCCAAATTCTCCTTACAGGCAAAGCTCATTAATATATTCATGGCTACATATGAAAATCCTGATCCTCAAGATGTGGAAGTTACCCAACTTGTGCCACCTATTGATGTTAAAAATGTTTGATATACAGAACAGGAGATTTCCTTTTGTGTTCAGAACCTTATCTCAAAGCACCTTTAGAGCTAAGGCAGAAGGCCATATGTTTATTCAGCCAGCACTGCAAGGTTGGAATTCCTTAGGTAACACATCTAAAGCAGGAGGCAGAGGATAATCTTTGATCTAGGGACTTTTTAGGAATTTGGGGTACCCACCCCATCTTTTATATATATAGAAGATCAGTAATTTGTTAATGGTGTGAAAGAGAATTCTTTACTCTATTGTCTATCTTGAGTTAACACTAACTTAAGTACCTCACTAGATTGTGAAGACAGGATTAACTCTCCTTTGTCCACCTTTTGACTGAATCAACACAAGCTTGAACTAGGTGGAGGAGCTCACAAATCACTTAGTGAATTCACTCCCTCAGAAACTCAATCAGCCAGAATGAATATTCACCTCTCCAGAAGATGAATTTTAGAAAATTCACAACCTTAGATGAGAACTTAAGCTTCAGAAGGTGAGAAGTTGATCCCACAGACACTGCCCCCCTGGGAAGTGCTAGACATTTTGGAAACTGTGATGGGCCCCTGTGAAGAGGGGAAGGGACAAGAGCCACCATAAAAGCCACGAAATCTTTCAGCTTGAGGTATATTGTCTTTGAGAAATGTAAGAGAGAAAAAGGGGTTTGGGGGTCGAATATATTAAAATTGGTTGCCAGAGGAGTGAACAATTATCAACCCTCAGTTAAGAATAATCTCAAGTCAAAATAGACTTTTATGGAAGTTTATTTACAATTGAGGAGAGAGGAAATAAGGAAATAAGAATCTAACACAGTAGGTAAATTACTACAATCCTCTAATTAATCCAGATAGATCTAATTGACCCTCAGCCAAGAGATTCTTATTTCCTTATTTCGTCTCTCTCTTCTTAATTGTAAATAAACTTTCATAAAAGTCAATTTTGACTTGAGATTATTCTTAATTGAGGATTGATAATTGTTCAATCCTCTGGCTACAATCTTTTAATATATTCGACCAAAAAACCCTTTTTTTCCTCTTACAGAAGATATTCTGAAGAGAGTGTCTTTTGGAGATAAGTCTTCAAAGGAGCTTCGCTGGAGACTGTGGATCACTCGGCTTCAATTTAGACTCGGACTCCTGGATTACTTCCTTGGGTGAGTGAAAAGGGCTGAATCCTTTCCTAGTTTCTGGAGAGACTAGTTTCCATCTTGGAGGAGGACTCTGTGGTTACTCACGACCAGCCCTCCTGGCTGAGGAATAGAATAGGTATTTTCTCTAACCTCTTTCACATTTCTCTACTTTATTGTTTCCCCTCTATTTTGTAAATAAATTTCTAACTCAAGATATAATAAATATTGGCAACCACATAAATTTATAAAATTATTTTCCAACCATTAATTTTCACCTTTACAATAGATTCGTTGACCCATGAGGTTTTCTGATATTCTCACAAGAAATTGCTTTTGCAATAATATCTTGTTTTTTCCTGTATCTTTGCTTTGGTA
This sequence comes from Gracilinanus agilis, assembly GCF_016433145.1. Lineage (NCBI taxonomy): Eukaryota > Metazoa > Chordata > Mammalia > Didelphimorphia > Didelphidae > Gracilinanus > Gracilinanus agilis. Next base: position 4,178,380 of record NC_058132.1, read on the forward strand.
ATAATATTCAGGGGGCAGATTTCAGTTTACTCATACGTACATCCTCCATTGGTGTCATCTACAATTCCATAAACAGCTTGGGATGTAATTGGTAAGGGAAGGCTCAGCTCAAACTATGAAGGAGGACAGGTATAGTTTTCATGTAGTAAACTTCACATGGTTGCTCTTTGTAAAAATACGGCTGGAAATGCTCAACTCCTGAAGTTGGGGGTGGGGAGTATAATGCGAAGCTTTTTCCCTAAAAAGCTTGTGAGATAGGCAGAGAGAGGTTTAGGAATAGATTAAATGAACATAAAAAAATATTATTGGGCCTTTTGGAAGGGGGCAAAAATTGATCCAGCTCTTTGAATAAGGGATAAGGTTACAGTTAGTTGGGAATTTTGAAACTGAGTATTGATAAAATGAAATCTTTTCTTTCTTTTCAAGTGCTAACAGTTTTGAGAAGAACTATAATGCTGGGAAATACTATGAATCTGCCAGTTTGTGTAATTTACTAGCCATGGAATTTCACCTATCTGAAGGTAATATGGAAATATTAGCACCTAAAAGGTTTAATTTCCTATTTGGTTTATGACAAACATTATATAAATGTTAATTCTTGTTGTTGCTATGGTTATTATCCTTTAAATCCTCACTTCCTTTTTGGAATCAATATTGCATATTGGCTCCAAGGTAGAAGAGTAGTAAGAGCTAGGCAATGGGGTTAAGTGAGTTGCCTGGGGTCACAGCTAGGAACTGTCTGAGGCCAGATTTGAATCCAGGACCTCCTGTCTCTATGCTGCCTCTCAATCTAGCAAGGCACTTAGCTGCCCCTATTGTTATTGTTGCTTTAATAGAATGTTCATATTAGATAGTCTTTAGATGTGATTAAAAATGTAAAGGGTAAAAAGTGGAAGCAATTCAGTGTGAGGTAATTTGATAGCTTAGTTTCAGGTTTCAAACTCATGTAAGGGTTAAATGGCAGGAGTTTGACAAAAGCGAGGAGAGCAGTTTGATAAAACACTTAGTTTAATTTGAGAAATACGGATAGAAAATAGAAAGGAGGAAAGAGAGATTATTATTCTGATACAGTATGACTATACCTAAATTGCTAATACTATCTAAAATTTCCAAAAACCCTACTCTGTCTTCAAGAACAGGTGCTTATTGCCTGACCAGGCCAGGCCTATCTAACCTATGCAACCTAAAATTGATTCACTAACTACCTATCTTCCTAATTAAACAGACATTCATCACCCACGAACTCCTTAAATCCATTTCTCTATCCCAACTGTCAGTAGTCAAAACTATCATTAGCAGAGACTAAGGCAGACCAAACTCCTGCTCAAAGGGAGAGATTAAGAAAATCCTTTTAAGACTCAATATATTGTTTATGAAAAGGTGAAACTGCCAAACCTTTGTAAACATATGCTATAGAAAGACAGCTTTTCTTACAATCTGGATATTGCTAAATTATAAACTAAAATTTTCAAAAGGTAAAAAAGTACACATTGGGAAAAAATCATGTATTTTTATCAGCCCTGTTAACCATGTGTTTTAATTATATCTAGCACTAATTCGTGAATTTTTTAAAAAAACCCTTATTTTCTGCCTTAGAATCAATACTGTGCATTGGTTCCAAAGCAGAAGAGCAATAAGTGCTAGGCAATGGGGGGGTTAAGTGACTTGCCCAGAGTCACACAGCTAGGAAGTATCTGAAGCCAGATTTGAACCTAGGACCTCCCGTCTCTGGGTCTGGCTCTCAATCCACTTAGCTACCTGGATGCCCCCTTGTTCCATAAATTTTAATTCTAATTTCAGTTATAAATCTAATTCTGAAGCATTATGTTTCATTTTGAACTTATCTGACTATCCCTTATGGAAATAATAAAGTAATTTGGGTTACTGTAAAATTATAATAATATATTATACAACATAATCTGTTAAAATGACAATATAATACAATGTGTAATCATTTAACATTGTATTAAATACAATGTAAGTGTGTATCATTTAATGTTATATTAAATACAATGTAAATGTGTATCATTTAGTATTGTATGGTACTGATAATGTTAAAACCCATCAAATATTTAATTGGCAATATTTGAAAGGAGAAAATTGAAGAGATCTGCTTAAATCTCCTTGTTTCCTTGTGAGCTGTAAGAACAAGTGAAATTCTTATCCCCTTCTCCATTATAATGACTCTCTGATTACAGGGAAAATATAAGAGGGAGGAGTAATTAAGACTTTGTTCATCTTATGGAAATGTTTTATTGTGTACTATTCAGATTTTAACCAATGAAGAATATGAGGCTATTTATCAAATATTTATATGGTTTCTCAATGGGGGCATGATATTCCCATAAACAAAAAATGTGTTTCCTTCATCATCCCCAGAAAAGAGGGTGCCTTGCCTTTTGCTTATGAAGGGAGTTGTATCCTGTTTCTCTTAAGCCTGACAGTTCAACCTTAGGGTCTCTTAAGTCCTCATTTGTTGATATTTTGAGAGACAAGGTGGACTTGAACACCTCAAATCCTTCCTTATTACTACATCAGAAGGGTTTGTAAAAGGGAATTCTTTGTTCTTTCTGAGTTTACATTTGTAAAAGGGAATCCTTTATTCCCTTTGTCTATTTTGAGTTAAAACTAACTTAAGTATCCCTACTTAGATTGAAAAGTCAGGATTAAACTCTCCTTTGTCTAATTTTGAATTGAATCAACAAAAGATTGAACACCCTATTTAATACTAGGTGAGAAGCTAGCAAGGTACTTAGAGAACTCACAAGTCACTTACTTAGAGAACTCCACCCTTTTAACTCAGTCCCAAACTTGTGAATCTACATCAGAGTTTTCACCCTCAGAAACTCAACCAGTCAGGAATATGTAAACCCTTTTGATGAGTATTCACCCCTCCTGAAGGCTGAGAATTGGTTTCCATAAACACTGCCCCCTGAGCAGTGCTAGACAATCTGGAAAGTGTGATTGGCCCCTGTGAAGAGGGGCAGGGATGAGAAATCTCCATAAAAAGCCATGAATCCTGTGGCATGAGTCAGTCTTATGAAGATAGTCTTCTGACTGGAGAGAGTTTTCAAGGGAGCTTAGCTGTAGACTGCAGCTTGGATCATGGGCTTGGAGCTCGGCTTCAACTTAGACTCTGAATCCTGGATTACTTTGTGGGGTGAGTGAAAGGTTGACTCCTTTCCTAGTTTCTGGAGAGACTAGCTTCTATCTTGGAGGCAGTGTGATTACTCACTACTGGTCTTCCTAGTTGAGAGCTAACTGATCTCTGCCTGGATTAAGATAGGATAGATAACTTTTCTATCCCCTTCACATTTCTCTACTTTATTGTTTCTTCTTTATTTTGTAAATAAATATCTGACTCGATATAATAAATATTGGTGACCACATAATTTCATAAAATTATTGTCCTACCATTAATTTTCACCTTTACACATTGGACTTTTACTCAGTGAAACCAGCCAACTGCATCATGAGTCTGAGCTCTTGGATAGAATGGACTGAACACTAAGCATCAGGTCCCCTATCCCTTCCACATCTTATTTTGTTTGTCTGGTAAAATCTATACGTGCCAGCAAAAAAACAGGAAACAAGTGAGCACCAATTAACTAGGAAATGGCCAAAAAAACTGTAATAGAAGAATGTCAACAAATAGTGAGGAAGAATAACAAGGATTTTAGAGAAAAAGTCCTTATCATTGTAACATTTTTTGCATGATATGAAATTTGGGGTATTTAATGAGGGCTCCTCTGTGGGACAGTCTATGAAGTCTGTGCTTTTCCTAGTTAATTGGAAATATTGAATCTTATCTCCAGCACAATGTGTCCAGGTGTGATAATTAGATTAAGTCTACACTGCCCATCTTTAGATTTAATCATCAAAGGTGAGAGCACCCTCCAATTCTGGGAGGTTCTAATCCACGTGTGCATGAATGAGTAACTGAATCAGAATCAACTGACTGCCCCCTACGCTTTCTAGGCTAGGGGAAGGCACTGGAAGTGACGCATACATGACCCCTTTAAAAGAGGAGTTGAGTGAGTGAGGCTGCTGCTGGTTTGGTGAAGGGGACCTGAGGGAGCTTTGCTGGTTTGTGACTGAGACTGTTCCACGTGGTGAGTTTAAAGATGGAATCTTCCTGAACTTCTATTAGGAAACTTCCTTTTATAGACTCTGTGAATGAAGTTTGCTCCATTCACCTCCAGGCCTCGGGCCCTTTAACCCTTGTCTGAGGGTTAAGATCTACCTGGATTAATCAGTGAGATAGATTCTTATTTTCTTCCTCTCTCTCTTCTCTCATGTAAATAAACTTCCATAAAAGTCAATTTTGAAACAATACGGTACTGGCTAAGAGACAGAAGGGAGGATCAGTGGAATAGACTTGGAGTTAATGACATCAGCAAGACAGTGTATGACAAACCAAAGAGCCCAACTTTTGGGACAAAAATCCACTATTTGACAAAAACTGCTGGGAAATTTGGAAAACAATATGGGAGAGATTAGGTTTAGATCAACAACTCACACCCTACACCAAGATAAATTCAGAATGGGTGAATGACCTGAATATAAAGAGGGAGACTATAAATAAGTTAAGTGAACACAAAATAGCATACCTGTCAGATCTGTGGGAAAGGAAAGATTTTAAAACCAAGCAAGAGTTAGAGAAAATTACAAAATGTAAATTAAATGGTTTTAATTATATTAAGCTAAAAAGCTTCTGTACAAACAAAAACAATGTAGTCAAAATCAGAAGGGAAACAACAAATTGGGAAAAAATCTTTATAACAAAAACTCTGACAGGGGTCTAATTACTCAAATATACAAGGAGTTAAATCAATTGTATAAAAAATCAAGCCATTCCCCAATCGAAAAATGGGCAGGAGACATGAATAGGCAATTCTCAGGTAAAGAAATCAAAAGTATCAATAAGCACATGAGAAAGTGTTCTAAATCTCTAATAATTAGAGAAATGCAAATCAAAACAACTATGAGGTATCACCTCACACCTAGCAGATTGGCTAAAATGAAAGAAGGGGAGAGTAATGAATGCTGGAGGGGATGTGGCAAAATTGGGACATTAATGCATTGCTGGTGGAGTTGTGAACTGATCCAACCATTCTGGCTGGCAATATGGAACTATGCACAAAGGGCTATAAAAGAATGCCTGCCCTTTGATCCAGCCATACCATTATTGGGTTTGTACCCCAAAGAGATCATAGATAAACAGACTTGTACAAAAATATTTATAGCTGCGCTTTTTGTAGTGGCAACAAATTGGAAAAGGAGGGTATGTCCTTCAATTGGGGAATGGCTGAACAAACTGTGGTATATGCTGGTGATGGAATACTATTGTGCTAAAAGGAATAATAAACTGGAGGAGTTCCAGGTGAACTGGAAAGACCTCCAGGAATTGATGCAGAGTGAAAGGAGCAGAGCCAGAAGAACACTGTACACAGAGACTGATATACTATGGTAAAATCAAATGTAATGGACTTCTGTACCAGCAGAAAGCAATGACACAAGACAGCTCTGAGGGATTTATGGTAAAGAACGCTACCCACATTCAGAGGAAGATCTGCAGGAGAGGAAACATAGAAGATAAACAATTGCTTGAACGCATGGGCTGAGGCGGACATGATTGGGGATGTAGACTCGAAACGACCACACCAATGCAACTAACAACAATATGGAAATAGGTCCAGAACAAGGACACATGTTACAACCAGTGGAAATGTGTGTCAGCCATGGGTGGGGGGAGAGCGGGCGGTGAAGGGGAAAGTAGGGGCATGAAGCATGTAAACAGGTTAAAAATGAATATTAATAAATGTTTTTAAAAAAGTCAATTTTGATTTGAGATTATTCTTAATTGAGGATTGATAATAGTTCAATCCTCTGGTGACCATCTTTAATATACTGAACCCATAAAACCCCTTTTTTACCCTTACACAGGGTATAGTCAAGTATGAGCTAAAGGTGAAGCCTTTCCTGTAATAATTCCCTGTGCACCCCTTTATTCCAGAAAGAATATTGTTCACTGCTGATCATCCCCCATCATTTCATATTTTATTTTTTGATAACAATTATGTGTAAAAACAACATTGAACAGTAAAAAATTTTTTGAGTTGGATTTTCTTCCCTATGCCCAAGGTATATTAAGCAACCTTATATAGATTTTTCATGTGCAATCCTATAAAATACTTTTCCACATTGATCCTTCCATGGAACTAAACTCAAACAAAACAAAAAGTGAAAAAAAATTTTTTTGATCTGGATTCAGGATCCATCAGTTCTTTCTCTAGAAAAAGATGAAATCTGTCATTATGAGTCCTTTGGGATTGTTTTGGATCATTGTATTGTTGAGAATAGCTCAATTCACAGTTGTTCTGAATACAATATTGCTGTCACAATGTGCAGTATTCTCCTGGTTGTTCTGCTAAATTCATTCTGCATCAGTTCTCAAGTATTTCTAGGTTGTTCTGAGCTTCTTCCGCTCCTCATGAATTATAAAACAATAATATTCCATCACAATCCTATGGCACCATTTATTCAGTCATTTCTCAGTTGATGAGTTTCCTTTTACTTTCCAATTTTTTCATCACCTGAAAAAGAACAGCTTTTTAAGTGTTTCTTCTTTCTTTCTTTTAAATACATACAAGTTCTTTTTTTTAAATGCCCTTTGGACATTATTCAAAATTACTCTCTCCAGAGTGGTTGAATCAGTTTAAAACTCTACTCAATAGTTCATTAGTATCTCAATTTACTTGTATGTCCTCCAACATTTGTTGCTTTCCTTTTCTGCCATAATAGCTAATTTAACTGATATTCCTCAGACTTATTATGATTTGCATTTCTTTAAATAGTGATCACCCTCTTCCAGAGGAAAGTACATACAACTTGAGCACATTCATTAGGTTTTTCTGCACTATTAATCCTTTGATATGAAGAAAGAGATGATTTCTGCTGAAAACTTTCCTACAGGGAATCCATCTGGAACTGGTATGTTCAGAAGACATTTTCTCATATTGAACAAGCTCTGGACTCTCCATTTCATGTTTTCATTCATGACAGTAATAATATTTCTATCCAAAAGGAATTCTCACTTGAGAATAAGAGATGACTGTTGCCTGAAGGCCGTACCACGCTCATCATACTCCTAAAATTTCTCTCTAGTATGGATCCTCTTATGTCAAATAAGCTAAGAGTGCCAACTATAAGATCATTCTGACTCATGAGATTTCTCTCCAGTGAAAATTTTCTCACATGAAGCAACTGTGGAGTTCTATCTGAAAGCCTATCTCAATTGGTTACATTCATAAAGTTTCTATCCAATGTAGATGTTCTGATGATTAGCAAGATGGCCCGTCAGTGTGAAAGCCTTTCTATTCTGTGGAAGTTCTCTCCATTGTGGATTCTCTGATGTGCAGCAAGAGAGACCTTCTGTGTAAAACCCTTTCCACATTGGTTACATTCATAAGGTTTCTTTCCAGTGTGGATTCTTTGATGTACAGCAAGAGAACTCCACTCTTTGAAAGTCTTTCCACATTGTGTATATTCATAAGGTTTCTTTCCAGTGTGGGCTGTCTGATGTCTGGCAAGATTGTCCCTCTGTGTGAAAGCCTTTCCACATTGTGTACATTCATAAGGTTTTATTCCAGTGTGGACTGTCTGATGTCTAGCAAGATGGCTTCTCTGTGTGAAAGCCTTTCCACATTGTTTACATTCATAAGGTTTCTCTCCAGTGTGGATTCTCTGATGTGCAGCAAGATTGATCCTCTCTGTAAAAGCCTTTCCACATTGTTTACATTCATAAGGTTTCTCTCCAGTGTGGATTCTCTGATGTGCAGCAAGATTGACCCTCTCTGTAAAAGCCTTTCCACATTGTTTACATTCATAAGGTTTCTCTCCAGTGTGGATTCTCTGATGTGCAACAAGATTGACCCTCCATGTGAAAAGCTTTCCACATTGTTTACATTCATAAGGCTTCTTTCCTGAGTGGGTTCCCTGATGTGCAGCAAGACTGTCCCTCTGTGTGAAAGCCTTTCTACAGGGTGCATAAGGTTTCTCTCCAGTGTGAATTCTCTGATGTCTGGCAAGATTGCCCCTCAGTGTGAAAGCCTTTTCACAGTGTATACATTCATAAAGTTTCTCTCCTGTGTGGACTGTCTGATGAGTAGCAAGCTGGCTCCTCTGTGTGAAAGCCTTTCCACATTGTTTACATTCATAAGGTTTCTCTCCAGTGTGGATTCTCTGATGTGCAGCAAGAGAGGCCCTCTCTGTAAAAGCCTTTCCACATTGTTTACATTCATAAGGTTTCTCTCCACTGTGGATTCTCTGATGTTTAACAAGATGGCTCCTCTGTGTGAAAGCCTTCCCACACTGTTTACATTCATAAGGTTTCTCTCCAGTGTGAATTTTCTGATGTCTAGCAAGATTGTTCCTTTGTGTGAAAGCTTTTCCACAGTGTTTACATTCATAAGGTTTCTCTCCAGTGTGGATTCTCTGATGAGCAGCAAGAGAGCCCCTCTGTGTGAAAGTCTTTCCACAGTGTTTACATTCATAAGGTTTCTCTCCAGAGTGGATTATTTGATTCTGTCTGAAAGGTCTCCTACCTTTATTACTCACAGATATCAGCTCTACACTTTTACTTTTTGGATGTCTAATGAGGTCTAAACGCAAGTCAAAGGCCGTTCCCCTTACATTTCCTTGATACATGGGCATTTCAGGAGGTTTCTCAGGCAACTGAATAAGTCCTACTTCTTTAGGAAAGCATTTCCTATATTCACTATCCTGACAACTGTCATTTCCTGAGGACAATTTTGTATACTGATTTAGGACTGAATATTGGCTGAATTTCTCAGTAATTTCATCGAATTCATCATCACTCTTTGGATTTTTATCTACCTTGATATTAGAGTAAAAGATTTTTCTCAAAATGTAGTCACAGGGACTTTCATTCATGCATCTTTGGGGGTCAGATCCTTCCAGAAAAAGGCTCAGCTTTGTAGACATCTCCTTCACCTCAAAATTAGTCTCTGCTTCTGAAGAAAACAAATAATGATATAAAGACAGAAGGAAGGAGGACACACACACACACACACACACACAGAGAAATACAAGTTCTTTCCTCTGATAACAAAAAGTAATTGATTTTTATTCCATTCCCCAAGGCCCAAAGGAGTTTTCAAACTTAAACAAGCAGAAACAGTCTTTGGCTATACCATTAAGTGTGTAAATGGAATTAGCTCTGGCCCATTCATAGTCAAAACTCTACTTACCCGAGATGATGTCATCCCCACCTCCCTTAGTGGGGAGGGGAGATGAGTTACCCACATGTGACAATAAGTAACAAATCAAGAACAAGGGACTGCCCTTTGGGCAGCCCAAATCAGTGTAGAGGCTGCCATTTGTCCACTTGAATTAGAGGTGGACCCACAGGAAGTGACGAGAGAGACACTATCTCTTCAAGTATGTTGGTTACTTCCTGTTGGGGGAACTTGGTGCTGAAGCATCTCTGCTGATACCTTAGGCTGCTTCCACTCTAAATTGTCACGTGGGTAAATTAGGCTGACTTCCTTGGCCTACCTTGGCGTTTTCCAAACTCTACCTTAAGTAGGCTCTTGCCTCTCTGATTGCTAAGGCCTAGTGGCATGTAATTTAGTTTAATCAGCCTTTTAACCCTCTCTCTCCATCCAGGCCTCTGCAGGCCTGGACTAGCCTCTCCCTCTCTCTATTTCCCTACCTTTTACCTTCCTAATTGTAAATAAACTACCTTAAACCCAATCCTGACTTGGGTCTATTTTAATTATGGAATCAATCTGAATTATTGATTCCTGGTGGCCACACTTTAAATATATACCTATAAAATACCTAAAATCTCCCTCTTACGTAAGTCATATCTGCAAGATGGATGATTTTAAAAGTACTTTCACATATAGTAGCTCTGAAACCTCACAATGGACCTGTGACACAGGCAGGCCAAAGGTTTTCATCATACTTCACAACTCAGGTCATGAGTAAAGAATGGAGGAATGACCTGACTAACGTCCTTGCAGCTAGACTACAACTCAAACTCTGTGCCTTAGCAAGCTCTGCCACAGTATTGGACAGTCTTTCTCCATTGCCCTTTCTATCTTTCCTAAAAAGTCACTTGTCAATTATTCTTATAATTTTTTGAATCTCAGGTAACCTTCCAGATATTCTGCTCTCATCATTTTGGATGCACTATCACATGGTCATTCTCTGTAAATTTTATATGCTAAGCAGTGAAACAACTTTATTCTTTTTAACTCTTATGCAGTAGTTTTCAAAGTGGAATACAAACTTTCTTCTTTCCTCTATAGATACAAAGATATGCCATTTAGTGCAGACATACTATTGATCTAATTTTATGATCTACCATATATTATGTCTCATACTCTATACTGAGTCCATCATCCATCTCTCAGGAAAAGAATAGTATGACTGAGCATTGGTCTGCCAGCTCCCAAATCTAGCACTCTCTTTAATACAACAGATAAAAGACTTTTGGGATAAGAGCCCATATGCATTTGCTTCCTGTCACTCACCTGGAGAGAAGCTCCATGAGCCTTTTTGCTTTAGCAGCCATGGTGCTTTCCCTTGCTGAAAATAGTAGATAAATTTGTTTCTAGGAAGTGGAAGACCTGGATATAAAAAAAAGAAAGGGATCAGAAGAGAAAAAATTGAAAATATGGTCCTTTTAACTCAAAGTGGGCATGCAAATAAGGCCTACAGAATGGTTTCTGTTGTATTCACTGTTGGGACATTTGCGGGAGGGAAGAGATCACGGAATGCATTGGCAATCAGAAAATTCCATCTTTATTTACCTCCTGTAATAAAAAGATAGGCACATTCTACAACATCCCATATCTAGCAATTAAAGGTAGCTAGTAGCAAAAGAATAAAAGAAAAGAACTGGAGTCAGAAAAACATTTAATCCAGCCTCAGAGAGATGGTAAGTGGGTACTCCTGGGCAAGTTATTTAACCTGTGTTTGCCTCAGTAACCCCAACTATAAATTGAGGGCAATAAGAGTATCAAACTTATGGGGATGTTGTGAAATTAATGATGATTAGGAACTCTTTTACCCAGTAGAGGACATAGAGCAGGTATTCTGAAATTCTTATTCCCTTCTTTTCCATTCCTATCATCTGGCCTGGAATTGAAGGGAAGAATGAAGGAGGAATTAGGGTAAACTTGCTAGAGTAGGCAGAATTAGTGTCTTTGAACTACAGTTTTATACTTTAAAATTTTTTTATTTTTGTATTGTTTATTTTTGTAAGTGAATAATCATATAAAACCACAACCTCAAAACAAAACTGCAAATAAACAAGTGGAAAATTGCATGCTTTCATCTGCTTTGCAACTCCAACAGTTCTTTATCTGGAGGCATTCTTTGTTATAAGTACCTTAGAATTTTACTGGATCATTTTATTGCTGAGAATAACCAAGTCAATCACAATCGATCATTCCACAATATTATTGTTACTGTGTTCAATGTTCTCCTGATTCTGCTTGCTTCACTCTGCATCAGTTCATGGAGGTCTTTCCAGCTTTTTCTGAAATCATCCTGTTCATCATTTCTTAAAGCACAATAGTATTCCATCACCATCATATACCACAATTTGTTCAGCCATTCATCAATTGAGAGACAACCCTTGAATTTCCAATTCTTTGCTACCACCAAGTTTAAAGATTTTCCTACAAGTAGATCCTTTCCACTTTTTTTCGGGTCTCTTTTGGGTATATACCTAGTAGTGGTATTACTGGATCAAAAGGGGTTTTATGGCCCTTTGGGAATCATTTCAAATTGCCCTTGAGAATGGATGGATCAGTTCACAACTCTACCAGCAATACATCAAGTGTCCCAATTCTGACACATCCCCTCCAACCTTTATCACGTTCCTTTTTTGTCATATTGGTCAATCTGGTAGAGGTGAGGTAGTACCTCAAGAGAGATTTAGAACATTTTTTCATATGATTTTTGAGAACTTTGATTTCTTCATCTAAAAACTGCTTATTCATAACCTTTGACCATTTGTTAATTGGGGAATGACTTGGATTCTTATACATTTAACTTAGTTCTTTATATATTTGAGAAATGAGATCAGAGAAATGTTATAAAACAGTTTTTCCCAGTTTGTTATTTTTCTTCTAGTCTTGGTTACATTGGTTCTGTTAATAAAAAACATTTAAATTTAATATAGTCAAAATTATTCATCTTGTAATGTTCTCCATCTCCTGTTTGGTCATAGTCTTCCCTTCTCCATAGATCTGATGTGCAAACAATTCTATGTACCCTGAATTTACTTATAATATCATGCTTATGTCTAAATCATATGCCCACATTGACCTATCTTGATATAGGATGAGAGCTATTTGTCTATACCTTAATTTTGCCATATCATTTTCCAGTTTTTCCAGCAGTTTGTCAAAAAGTGAGATATCCCAAAAGCTGGGATCTTTGGATCTATCAAACACTAGATTGCTGAGGTTATTTACCCCTAATCTATTCCACTGATCCACCCTTTTATTGCTTAACTAGTACCAGATTGTGTTGGTGATTACTGTTTTACAGTCCAGTATTTCATCTGGTACTGCTAGGCTACCATCCTTCACAATATTATTCTTTAATTCCCTTGATATTCTTGATCTTTTGTTCTCCCAGATGAATTTTGTAATTATTTTTTTCTGTTCTACAAAATAGTTTTCTGAAAGTTTCATTGGTATGGCACTGAATAAGTAAATTAATTTAGGTAGAATTATTTTTTATTATAATAGCATGGCTTATACATGAGAAATTAATGTTTTTCCAATTCTTTAGATTTGACTTAATTTGTGTAGAGTGTTTTGTAATTGTGTTCACGAAATTCCTGTGCTTGTCCTGGACAATATTTTCCCACGTGTGTTAGTGGAAATTTGGGGTTCATTTGAGCCTTAAATATTTAGATATATGACATAAACTTCCTGTGGACATTTAGGGGACTTTGAAACTACATTTCCCATGATTCAATGGGTTTCCTGTCTTACATGGTGACATGAGCCAACATAAAGTGTAGCTTAAATAGAGAGGGCTTGACTGGGACACCCTCTTTGGTATGAGGCAGCCAGGTGGGAGGAGGCAATGGCGGGCGATTTGAATTAAATAATAGCAGGCACGTCGTGGCTTTCTTAAATCTACCAACATGGCTTTAATTAAAATATTAATACTTTTATCAATATCAATCTATATCCATTTTATTCATAACACAAGTATTTCATATTCTCAAGTTATTTTAAATAGCATTTCTTTTTCTAACTCTTTCTGCTGGATTTTGTTGGAAATATACAGAAATGTTGATGAGTTATGAGGGTTTATTTTGCGTCCTGCAAGTTCACTAAAGTTTTATTACTTATTTTGACTAATTTTTTAGTTGATTGTCTAGGATTCTCTAAGTACACCATCCTATCATTTGCAAAGTGATAGTTTAATTTCCGCATTGCTTACTTTAATGTCTTCAAATTTTTTTCCTTCTCTCATGGTTAAACGTACCATTTTTAATACAATATTAAAAAACAGTGGTGATTGACTGCATCCTTTTCAATCCTGATGTTACTGAGAATGCTTCTAACTGCTCCCCATTGCAGAAGGTACTTGCTGATGGTTTTAGATAGATACTTATTACTTTAAAGAATGGCCCTTTTATTGCTTTGCTTTGTAATGTTTTTAAGAGGAATGGGTATTGTATATGGTTGTAATGGTAACTGTAATAGAAATGTAATTAGCTTAGTAAAAAGATAGAGTACAGAGTTATAAAAGGGATCTGAAATTTTTCTAGGCTGCTTTAAGAGATTTTCATGGAACTCTGACGATGTGAGATGAAGAGGAATTTTGCAGTGTGTCTTAGGTGTGTCAATTGAAAAATGGACAACCACTTCTGGGAGACTTGGAGGTGGGTTGCTCTTGGCTTTGCTGCTGATCTGCCTTGGAAGACTTATGAAAGAGTTGGACGTCTTGCTTGACAAAGATGGAGAGGGGTCTGATCAAAAAAGCAGGAGAGTTATTGAGCAGTTCTGCAGAATCCATCAGGTGGTACCAGAGGGCAGCTAATGAGTGAACACCTTGTCACTCTGACAGGCACAGTGAGATCTCTGGCTGAAGAAGGAAAGTTGCAGATCTATGTAATTTTTTGTTCATAATCTTTTGGAAATAGGTTAGTAAGTGTAGAAAGTGTAGTCTCTACCCTGGTAGACAATGAAGGTGTCCTTTGCAGGACAGGGAGTTTGGTTGGGTTAGAGAACTCACTAGCTTTAAGGAATATATCCTTCTCACCAATTATCTTCATTTTACTTTCCCTTTTACTAAATTTTAATAGTTACAATAAATAAGTTTTTTTGATAACTGGCCTTTACAGAGATTTTCTACAACTGCCTGGCGGCTTTATTTTTCAACAGTCAACCTTGAGAACCTGTCCACACCAAAGACAATTATTGGTATTATCAATATACCAATAACCAATAAGGGTCCATACCCTTATAACATGGTCAAAGGTCTTTTCTCCATCTATTGAGATAATCAAGTGGTTTCTGTTAGACTGTTTACTGATATGGTCAATTATGCTGATAGTTTTCCTAATATTAAACCTGCCTTGCATCCATGGTATGAATCCCAGCTGGTCATAGTGAATAAGCCTTGTGATGCATCAGTGTAGTTTCCGTGCTAGGATTTTATTTAAGATTATGGCAAGATTATTCATTAAAGAAATTTGCCTATAGTTTTCTTTCTCTGTTTTTCTTCTTCCTGCCTTAGGAATCAATACCATATTTGCATCATTAAAAGAATTTGGTAAATCTCCTTCATTGCCTATTTTGCCAGAGTTTAAATAGCATTGGGATTAATTGTTCTTTAAATGTAGGATAGAGGGGGCAGCTGGGTAGCTCAGTGGATTGAGAGCCAGGCCTAGAAATGGGAGGTCTTGGGTTCAAATGTGGCCTCAGACACTTCCCAGCTGTGTGATCCTGGGCAAGTCACTTGACCCCTGTTGCCTAGTCCTTACCACTCTTCTGCCTTGGAGCCAATACACAGTATTGCTTCTAAGGTAGGTAAGGTTTTTAAAAATACATACATACTGTTATAGTGAAATCAGGGAAAGTGGGAGTGACAGGCAGAGGGAGAGAGAAAATTCTGGAACTTTAGGGTCAGTAACTGCCTGGTGTCAGTCCCTGGACTTACTCTCACTCTGGAGGTAGTGGCTCCATCTCTCTGGATACCCTTTCTGAGGGATCATCCATCAAGATTTCACTGGCCAGGAAGAGGTTGGGTTTTGGTGAGACACACAGGTAGACTGTGTAGTGAAGAACCTTACTCCCCCTCCTTTGGATTTATGTTGCTGAGACCCCAATGGATTCCTGAGAGACCCTGAAGGACAATGGCCGTGAGATCTCCCTACAAACCCAGTGGACCTGTTTACCTTCCAGCTTTCCCTTACTCTTAAATACTATCAAAGCGGGGAGATTCTGGATAGGATAGAGTATAGGTAGCTGGGTAAATTTTGGTAGAGATCAGAGTAGAAATCTATTGGACCTAAGTGGGAGGAATCTAGTTATACCCCAGTCAGATGATCCCATTCCCTTCCCTTCCCTGACCCAGTTAAATAATAAACACTGTTATTGTTTCCTTGTCAGTCTCTCTCTGAATCCTTTCCCACATCTAAAGGATTTTAAGTTACTGGCCCAAAGACTATCAAGAACCTAGAAATCATCTAACACCTTTTAACCTTATACTACCAACCCACTAATATTTATTTAATCACCCACATTTTTTATTTTTTCAATACATACAAACATACATATATACATACATACATACATAATAGAATACACTTGTGAATCCATCTGGCTCTGGGGATTTTTTCTTAAGGACTTTGTTCCTGGTTTCTTTACTTTCTTTTTCTGAGATGGGCTTATTTAAGTTTTCTATTTTCTCTTTTGTGATTCTGGGCAATTTACATTTTTGTAAATATTCACCCATTTCATCTACATTGTCAGATTAATTGTAGTACAACAGTTCTTAATGCTTTCCTTTCCTCTTCATTGGACGCAAATTCACCCTTTACAATTTTGATACTGGTGATTTGATTCTGTTCTTTTCTTTTAAAAATAAAATTAGCGGTTCTGGGTTAAGATGGCAGCAGAGTAAAAAGCAGCTGCTTGACTTCTCCTAACCCACGCATATAGGACTCCTCAAGAAGACATAAAAACAAATCCAGAGGAAAGAAGGGACCCCACAATAGGGCGCAGCATTGGAGGTACGTGGAATTGGGGCATTTCCATGCTATAAAGGGGCAAAACAGCTCTCACGAAAACATGAGCGGAGCAACCCCCTCCCCCACACCACACGAGCTACAACTCCAAAGCCAGCGCACGGGAGTCAGAGCAGGTTTGGGGCACCCATTGGGTCATTGGCAGCTCACCAGGGCTTGTTCCTGGGAACAGCAAGACTTGGGACCCCCCGGGAGGCTGAGGAACTCTCGGACTCTGAGCGCAGACCCTGAGCCCAGACCCTGAGCCCAGGCGCAGGTGAAGGGGCTGACACAGGCGCGGGCTAAGGGGCGGACGAAGGGGTTGATTCTGAGTGCAGGAGTGGACCTTGAGTGGGGACCCAGTGCAGAGAGGTGCTTGACTGTGGAAGCAGCTCCCTGAGACTGTTAAAGGAGCTTCAGGCAGAAGAATGAGCAAGGAGACCACCAGGAGGCTTGTCTCAAAACAACTAGACTTGAGATCTCAGGAGTCTAAAGGGCGCAGACAGATCCTGGGCACAAGCATAAAGCTGAGAGGGAACTCAGCTTACAATGGCAAGCCAGAATCATCAGGAAAACCAGAAGAGAAAGATGAAGAAGAAAAAACCTTTAACACTTGACAACTTTTACACAGAAAAAATCCAGACAACAGAGGAAACAGTAGAGGAGAACAAACAATCCAAACCTTCCCAAAACAATGAAGATGGGTCACAAGGTCTTGAAGAGTTCAGATCTGAGATCATGAGAAAGATGGAGGAGATCTGGCAAGAAAATAACAGTTTAAAAGGCAGAATTTCACAATTGGAAAGAGAGGCAAGTAAATCAAAGACCAGAAATGACCAGATTGAAAAGGAAAACCAAAAGATTGTAGCTGAAAACCAGTCTCTAAAGGCTAGAATTGGGCAATTAGAAAAAGATGCCCCCAAATCAAAAGGATTAATAAGCGAATTGGAGACCAAAATCAAACAGCTGGAAAACAGGTCAGACCAAACTGAAAAGGAAAATCAAAAGCTTATAGCAGAAAACCAGTCTCTAAAGACAAGAATTGGGCAAGTAGAAGCCAATGATCTATCAAGACAGCAAGAACAAATAAAACAAAGTCAAAAGACAGATAAAATAGAAGGAAACATGAAATATCTCAATGAGAAACTGATAGATTAAGAAAACCGGTCTAGAAGAGACAATCTGAAAATCATTGGTCTTCCTGAAAAACCAGAAATTAATAGAAATTTGGACTCCATACTAAAAGAAATTATTCAGCAAAATTGCCCTGAAGTTCTACAACAAGAGGGCAACACAGACATTGAAAGGATCATAGATCACCCTCTACACTAGACACTGAAAAGACAACCCCTAGGAATATAATAGCCAAATTCAAGAGCTTCCAACTAAAAGAAAAAATTTTTACAAGAAGCCAGAAAGAAACAATTCAGATATAAGGAGCACCAATCAGGATCACACAGGATCTGGCAGCCTCCACACTAAAAGACCGCAAGGCTTGGAATATGATATTCAGAAAGGCAAGAGAACTAGGTTTACAACCAAGGATCACCTACCCATCAAAACTGACTATATTCTTCCAGGGGAAAGTTTAGGCATTCAACAAGATAGAAAATTTCCAAGAATTTGCACAGAAAAGACCAGGACTAAATGGAAAGTTTGATATTCAACCACAAAAATCAAGAGAAACATGAAAAGGTAAATAAGAAAAATTTGCCTCTTTCAGGGCTTCAATAAGATCTAATTATTGGTACTCCTATATGGGGAAATGTTATGTATAATTCTCTGTAGTGAACTCTGTTCACCATTATAGCATTCACTATTATAATAATTAGAAGAATTATTCATAGGGAGAGGTGGGAATACTAAATGGTCTAAGATAATATGGGTGGGAAGGAAAGAGGGGGATGAATAGTAGAGGACATCAAGAGAATCTTGAAGGAATAAGAAAAATAGGATATTCTATTACACACAAAGAGGGCATGGGAAGGAGAAGGGATGAATACTATTATAAGGAGAGGAAGAGAGCATTAAGAGGTAATATTTACACCTTACTCTCAGTGTAATTAACCCTGAGAGGGAAGAATAGTTATATCCATTGGGATATAAAACTCTATCTAACCCTACTGAGAAAGTCAAAAGGGATAAACCAAGGGGAGCAGGAGAGTGGGGAGGTCAAAAAAGGGAGGGGAGAAGAAGGGGGAGGGAATTCATTAGGCCTTTAAAAATAAAAAGAGGGGAATAATAAGGGAGGGGGTAGAAAGGGAAGTTAATCAAGGGAGGGGATAAGGGATACTGGCTCAAAGCAAACCACTGGTTTAAAAGGAAATAGTGTAAGAAGGAGTAGGAATAGGGGAGGATACGAAAATGTCAGCAAATGCACAACTGATAATCATAACTCTGAATGTGAATGGGATGAACTGGCTCATAAAACGGAAGCAAATAGAGTGGATTAGAAACCAAAATCCTACCATATGTTGTCTACAAAAAACACATATGAGGCGGGTGGACATACACAAGTTTAAGGTTCAGGGCTTGAGCAAAATCTTTTGGGTGTCAAATGAGAAAAAGAAGGCAGGAGTGGCTATTGTGATTTCTGACAAAGCCAAAGTAAAAATAGATATGATTAAAAAAGACAGGGAAGGTCATTACATCCTGATTAAAGGCAGTATAGACAATGAGGAAATAACAGTGCTCAATATGTATGCACCAAGTGGTACAGCATCCAAATTCATAAAGGAGAAACTGGCAGAGCTCAAGAAGGAAATAGATAGTAAAACCATATGAGTGGGAGATCTAAATATTCCTCTTTCAGATCTAGATAAATCAAACCAAAAAATAAATAAGAAAGAGGTAAGAGAGGTGAATGAAGTCCTAGAAAAATTAGATTTAATGGATATGTGGAGAAAAATAAATAGGGACAAAAAGGAATACACCTTCTTTCAGCTGCACATGGTACATTCACAAAGATTGACCATGTAATAGGGCATAGAAACATTGCAAACAAATGCCAAAGAGCAGAAATAATAAATGTAACTTTCTCAGATCATAATGCAATAAAAATAATAATTAGTAAGGGCACATGGACAGGCAAATCAAAAACTAATTGGAAATTAAATAATATGATTCTCCAAAACCAGCTATTCAAAGAAGAAATCATAGAAACAATCAGCAATTTCATTGAGGAGAATGACAATGATGAGACATCCTACCAAACTCTGTGGGATGCAGCCAAGGCAGTACTCGGGGGGAAGTTTATATCCTTGAGTGCATATATTAACAAACTAGGGAGGGCAGAGATTAATGAATTGGGCATGCAACTTAAAAAATTAGAAAGCGAACAAATTAAAAATCCCCAGATGAAAACTAAATTAGAAATACTAAAAATCAAGGGAGAAATTAATAAAATCAAAAGTAAAAGAACTATTGAATTAATAAATAAGACCAGAAGCTGGTATTTTGAAAAAACAGATAAAATAGACAAAGTACTGGTCAATCTAATTAAAAAAAGGAAAGAAGAAAACCAAATTGACAGTATCAAAGATGAAAAGGGAGACCTCACCTCTAATGAAGAGGAAATTAAGGCAATCATTAAAAACTATTTTGCCCAATTATATGGCAATAAATATAGCAATCTAAGAGATATGGATGAATATTTACAAAAATATAAATTGCCTAGATTAACAGCAGAAGAAATAGAATACCTAAATAATCCCATATCAGAAAAAGAAATTGAACAAGCCATCAAAGAACTCCCTAAGAAAAAATTGCCAGGGCCTGATGGATTCACAAGTGAATTCTATCAGACATTCAAAGAGCAACTAATCCAAATACTACACAAATTATTTGATATGATAAGCAAAGAAGGAGTCCTACCAAATTCCTTTTATGACACAAATATGGTACTGATTCCAAAGCCAGGGAGATCAAAAACAGAGAAAGAAAACTACAGACCAATCTCCCTAATGAACATAGATGCAAAAATCCTAAATAGAATACTAGCAAAGAGACTCCAGCAAGTGATCAAGAGGATCATCCACCATGATCAGGTGGGATTTATACCAAGAATGCAAGGATGGCTCAACATTAGGAAAACATCCACATAATTGACCATATCAACAAACTACAAACAAAAATCACATGATTATCTCAATAGATGCTGAAAAAGCCTTTGACAAAATACAGCACCCATTCCTATTGAAAACACTGGAAAGTATAGGAATAGAAGGTCCTTTCCTAAAAACAATAAACAGTATATACCTAAAACCATCAACAAGCATCATATGCAATGGGGATAAATTAGAAGTCTTTCCAATAAGATCAGGAGTGAAACAAAGATGCCCATTATCTCCTCTTTTATTTAACATTGTACTAGAAACACTAGCAATTAGAGAAGAAAAAGAAAATTGAGGGTATTAAAATAGGCAATGAGGAGACTAAGCTATCACTCTTTGCAGATGATATGATGGTCTACTTAAAAAATCCTAGAGAATCAACTAAGAAGCTTGTAGAAATAATCAACAACTTTAGCAAAGTTGCAGGATACAAAATAAATGCACATAAATCATCAGCATTTCTATATATTTCCAACACATTACAGCAGCAAGAGGTAGAAAGAGAAAGACCATTTAAAATCACCCTAGATAATATAAAATACTTAGGAATCTATCTACCAAAACAAACACAGGAATTATACGAAAACAACTAAAAACACTTTCCAAACGATTAAAACTAGATCTAAACAATTGGAAAAACATTGATTGCTCATGGGTAGGACGAACTAACATAATAAAAATGACCATTCTACCCAAATTAATTTACCTATTTAGTGCCATACCTATCAAACTACCAAAAAACTTTTTCACTGAATTAAGAAAAACTATAACAAAGTTCATTTGGAATAACAAAAGATCAAGAATATCAAGGGAAATAATGAAAAAAAATGTGAAGGAAGGGGGCCTAGCAGTACCAGATATTAAACTATACTATAAAGCAGCGGTCATCAAAACGGTATGGTACTGGCTAAGAGACAGAAGGGAGGATGAGTGGAGTAGACTTGGGGTAAGTGACGTCAGCAAGACAGTATATGATAAACCCAAAGAGCCCAATTTTTGGGACATGAATCCACTATTTGACAAAAACTGTTGGGAAATTTGGAAAACAATATGGGAGAGATTAGGTTTAGATCAACATCTCACACCCTACACCAAGGTAAATTCAGAATGGGTGAATGACTTGAATATAAAGAGGGAAACTATAAATAAGTTAAGTGAACACAGAATAGTATACTTGACAGATCTCTGGGAAAGGAAAGATTTTAAAACCAAGCAAGAGTTAGAGAAAATTACAAAATGTAAAATAAATTATTTTGATTATATAAAACTAAGAAGCTTTTGTACAAACCAAAACAATGTTGCCAAGATCAGAAGGGAAACAACAAACTGGGAAAAAATCTTTATAACAAAAAACTCTGACAAGGGTTTAATTACTCAAATATATAAGGAGTTAAATCAATTGTATAAAAAATCAAGCCATTCCCCAATTGATAAATGGGCAAGAGACATAAATAGGCAATTTTCAGGTAAAGAAATCAAAAGTATCAATAAGCACATGAGAAAGTGTTCCAAATCTCTAATAATTAGAGAAATGCAAATCAAAACAACTCTGAGGTATCACCTCACACCTAGCAGAATGGCTAAAATGATAAAAGGGTAGAGTAATGAATGTTGGAGGGGATGTGGCCAAATTGGGACATTAATGCATTGCTGGTGGAGCTGTGAACTGATCCAACCATTCTGGATGGCAATTTGGATCTATGCTCAAAGGGCTCTAAAAGAATGTCTGCCCTTTGATCCAGCCATACCATTGTTGGATTTGTACCCCAAAGAGATCATAGATAAACAGACTTGTACGAAAATATTTATAGCTGTGCTTTTTGTGGTGGCAAAGAACTGGAAAAGGAGGGTATGTCCTTCAATTGGGGAATGGCTGAACAAACTGTGGTATATGCTGGTGATGGAATACTATTGTGCTAAAAGGAATAATAAACTGGAGGAATTCCATGTGAATTGGAAAGACCTCCAGGAATTGATGCAGAGTGAAAGGAGCAGAGCCAGAAGAACACTGTACACAGAGACTGATATACTGTGGTAAAATAGAATGTAATGGACTTCTGTACTAGCAGCAATGTAATGACCCAGGACAATTCTGAGGGATTTATGGAAAAGAATGCTACCCACCTTCAGAGGAAGAACAGCAGAAGAGGAAACACAGAAGAAAATTAACTGCTTGAATACATGGGTTGATGAGGACATGATTGGGGATCAAAAGTACCACACCAATGCAACTATCAACAATTTGGAAATAGGTCTTGATTAATGACATATGTTAAAACCAGTGGAAATGCATATCGGCCAGGGGAGGGGAGAGGTCTGGGGATGAAGGGGAAAGTAAGAGCATAAATCATGTAACCATGTTAACTTTTCTAAAATATAAATATTAATAAATGTTTAAAAAAAACAATGCTGAGGTACCACCACACACCTATCAGATTGGGCAATATGACAATAAGGGGAAATAACGTTGGGGGGGGATGTGGCAAAATCAGGACACTAATACATTGCCGGTAGAGTTGTGAATTAATCCAGCCATTCTGAAAGGCAGTTTGGAATTATACACAAAGGGCTTCAAAAGAATGCAAAACCCTTGATCCAGTAATACCACTTCTGGGATTGTACCCCAAAGAGATAATAAGGAAAAATACTTGTTCAAAAATATTCATAGCCACATTCTTTGTGATGGCAAAAATTTGGAAAATGATGGGGTGTCCTTCATTTGGGGAATGGCTGAACAAATTGTGGTATATAATGGTGATGGAATACTATCGTGCTGTAAGGATTGATGATCTGGAGGCTTTCCATATGAATTGGGAGAAACTCAGTAAATTGATTTGAAGTGAAATGAGCAGAACCAGAAGAACATTCTACACAGAAAGTAAAACATTATGGAAAAATCCAATGTAATAGACTTTGCTACTAGTAGCAATGCAACAAGCTAGGACACTCCTGAAGAACTTACATAAAAGAATGTTATCCACTTTGAGAGAAAGAACTATGGGAGTAGAAATGCAAAAGAAAACATATGATATCACTTATTACATGTATATATGGGTATGTGATTTGGGGTCTAGGCTTTTAAAAAATTGATTTATAGCAAATATGTATAATATGGAAACAGGTATCAAGTAACAGCATTTGTACAACCCAGTGGAATTTCTTATTGGTTCTAGGAGCAGGGAGGGAAGAAGGGAGGGAAAGAAAATGAATCATGTAATCATGGAACAATATTCTAAAAAATAAATAAATAAATTTAAAATGTAAAATAAAATAAAATAAAATTAGCCAATGCTCTATTTTGTTTGCTTTTTAGAAAACCAACTCCTAATCTTATTCATTAGTTCAATAGTTCTTTACTTTCAATTTTATTAATTTCTCCTTGATTTTTTGAATTTTCATTTTAGTCTTTACTTGGGGATTTTTAATTTGTTCTTTATCTAGTTTTTTAGTTGCATGCCCAATTTATTTATCTTTTTTCTATTTTATTGATGTAAGTATTCAAGGATATAAATTTTCCTCTAAGTACTGCTTTAGTTATATGCCATAATTTTGGATATGTTATCTTCTCATTGTCATTCCATCAATGATTTCATGAATCAACAAATTATTATTTCCATAATTTGCTTGTTGAGCCATCCCTTTTGAAGAAATAGATTGTTTAATTTCCAATGAATATTTGTCTTTCCAATAACTCTTATTGATTATACTTTTTATTGCATTATGATCTAAAAAGGTCTCAGTATTTCTTCTTTTTTGCATTGTGAAGTTTTTATAACCTAATACATGGTTAATTTTTCTTATGTTTCATATGCTGCTGAAAAAGAAGGTATATTCCTTTTTCACTCTATTCAATTTTCACAAGTTATTTATTAAATATAACATTTCTACAATTTCATTCCCTTTACTCCTTTTTTGTTTATTTTTTGGTTAGATTTAGCTAGTTCTGGTAGGGGAAGGTTGAGATCCCCCACTAGTATAGTTTTATTATCAATTTCCTCTTATTTTCCTGTAGTTTCTACTTTAAAAATCTGGAGGCTAAAGCACTTGATGCATATATGTTAAGTACCAATACTGCCTCATTGTCTATACTGCCTTTTATCAAGATGTAATTACCATCCTTATCTCTTTTAATTAGATCTATTTTTGCTTTAGCTTTATCTGATATCATAATTGCTACTCCTGCTTTTCTTACTTTAGTTGAAGCCCAATAGATTCTGCTCTATCCCCTTACCTTTACTCTCTGTATGTATCCTTATGTATATGTCAAATGTGTTTCTTATAAACAACATATCTCAGGATTCTGGTTTTTAAACCACTCTGCTTTTTACTTCCATTTTATGGGTAACATCATCTTATTTATAATCACAGTTGTGATTATCATCCCTGTATTCCTCTTCATCTTATTTTCCTCTTCTAATCCTACACTTTATCCTTTCACTGTCCTACGCATTTCCTTTTTATTCACTCCCCCCATTTCCCCTCCCTTATATCATTCTCCTTCCTCCACCACTTTTTTGATTCTCCGTCCATTCCTCTATAGAGTAAGATAAGATTCTATACCCCAAGAGTCTGGCTCTTATTCCCTCTCTGAGCAGATCCTGATGAGAATAAGTTTTACTGATTGCCTTTCACCACCTTCATCCTCCCCTGCACTGTAAGTTTTTCTTCCTGTGCCTCTTTATTTGATATAATTTACCCATTACTTCTTGTAACCCCTTGATTTTTTTTTTGCATATCTTCCTAAACAGCTGAATACCACACCCTCTATCTATGAATACTTTTTTCTAACTACTACAATAAGAATAGCAATTTTAAGAGCTACAAATATCATATTTCCACTAGACATATAAATAATTCGACCTCATTGAGTCCTATAAATTTTCTCATTCTTATTTTCCTTTTTATGCTTCTCTTGAATTTTGTATGAGGACATCAGCTTTTCTGTTTTGGTCTACTCTTTTCATCAGGAATGCCTGGACATCCCCTATTTTATGAAATAATCCCCCCTCTCATAGGTGGGTGATTTATGGTTGTAAACCCATTTTCCTTGTCTTCCAGAATATCATATTCTAAGCATTCTGATTCTTTAATATAGAAACTGCCAAATCCTGTGTAATCAATATTGGGGCTCCATGATATTTGAATTGTTTCTTTCTGGCTTAGTGCAATACTTTCTCCATAGCATGTGAGTTCATAAATTTAGCTATAATATTCCTGGGAGTTGTCATTTGGGGTTTTATTGTAGGAGGTGATCTGCCAATTCTTTTAATTTCTCTTTTAACCTATGATTCATCAATATTAAGGAAGTTTTCTTTGATAATTTCTTGAAATATGACATCTAGATTTTTTTTTTGCTAGTCTAAGAAATCTTAGATCATCTTTCCTGGATCCATTTTACAGGTCATTTTTTTTAGTAAGATATTTTTCATTTCCTTCTATTTTTAAATCCTTTTGATTTTATTTTATTGTCTCATGAAGACATAAGGTTTTATAAGACCAATTCTAACTTTTAAAGAATGATTTTCTTCCTTGACCTTTTGATCCTCCTTTTCAACTTGGTCCATTTTACTTTTCCTGTAACAGTTTTCTGCATTGGATTTTTTTTTTAAACCCTTGTACTTCGGTGTATTGTCTCATAGGTGGAAGAGTGGTAAGGGTGGGCAATGGGGGTCAAGTGACTTGCCCAGGGTCACACAGCTGGGAAGTGTCTGAGGCCGGGTTTGAACCTAGGACCTCCTGTCTCTAGGCCTGACTCTCACTCCACTGAGCTACCCAGCTGCCCCCTGCATTGGATTTTTTAACCTTTTTCCAGTTGGTCATCTCTACTTATAAACTCTTTTCTTCATTAGATTTTTGTGCTTCTTTTGCCACTTGACCAATTTTTCTTTTTCAGTTGTTTTCTTTTTCCATTAGTTTAATTATTTTCCCCCATTTTTGTTCCACTTCCCTCATTTGATTTTTTAATTCCTTTTTGAACTCTTCCAGCACCTGAGACCAATTTCCATTATTATTTGAAGTTTTGTATGAAGAATCTCCACCCGAGTCTGTACCTTGTTCTTGGTTTCCTTAGATATTTTCAATGGTAAAATGTTTCTTTTACTATTTGTTCAGTTTCTCAGACTTTTTTTTTCACTTTTACTTCTATCTCAAAGTTGGACTCTGTTCTCAGGGCAGAGAGGGTATTATCTTAAGTTTCAGTTTTTCCTTGCTAGTCCCCCTCAGTTATAGTTCTGATTTTTTTTTATTTTAAACCCTTAACTTCTGTGTATTGACTTATAGGTGGAAGAGTGGTAAGGGTAGGCAATGGGGGTCAAGTGACTTGCCCAGGGTCACACAGCTGGGAAGTGTCTGAGGCCAGGTTTGAACCTAGGACCTCCCGTCTCTAGGCCTGGCTCTCAATCCACTGAGCTACCCAGTTGCCCCCCAGTTCTGATTTTTTTTTTGCAAGGCTCATTTCTTCCAAGTTATAATGATGGCCTGTGGGCTGGGCACTCTGAAAACTGCTGATTTAGTCTCCTTTAGGAATTACTGATGGCTTACAGGGCTCAGAGACCTGGTTTGCCCTGGAGCTAGAGACTTCACAACAGTCTTGAACTGGCCAAGTAACTGAGGCTTCACTACAGCCTTGTGCCAAGTGTTTGTATTTCAAGGGGTGGGCAAGGGATGTGCTAATAATGTAGGCTTAAGAAAGGTCCCCGAGTATTGAAGTTGGCTTCCGCCCAGGTTTGGAACTTGGAGCTGTAGGTGGAGGTTGTATTATCTTCTTTCCTCTCTGTGCAATTTTACTTCCAGTTCTCCCTTATTCCTACAAATAGACTTTTCCTGCCTAACTTTCAAGTTGTTTTTCTCAGGAGAGCCACCTCACTTTTACTTATGTTCATTCTGTGACTCTAGACATTTAAAAGCACATTTTAAGTTTGCTTTGGGATTCTCAAGGTGGCTCCAGTTTTGCTTCTGCTATGCTGCCTTCTTGGCTTCACCTCCTCCATTAATATCTAATAACAAAAAATCCTTTCTAAAGACCAGGCCCTTCCCAAAGAGGAAGGAGCTGCCTTGGTAGGTAGAGAGGGTTCCCTTCAATACTCATATTCAAGGAAAAACTGCCTGGATATTAAGAGAGAATTTGCATACAAAATTTTGGTCTAATTAGAAGCTCAATTAGATGACTTCAGAGATCAGCTTCAGAAATGGAAATCTATAACACTGGTTTCAGTTTTCACCTGAAGCTATCTGAAACAGAGAAGAAACAATTCGGGAGGAAGAAAGGAAAGTCTCAGCTTCCCATCATGTAAATCAAAGACTTTTTTCTGAAAAGTAGGTGGGAGGAGAAAACAGGGCAGAGATCAGCGTTTTTGCTTTTTTAATCATTGGCAAAGGCTCAAAATCTTATACAGTTGGCTTGGAATGAAGACATTCCTTTCATGGCAGATTCTGAGTTAACAGAAGAAATGGTTCTTACCCACAGAGAGTAGATTCTGCACAATCTCCAGCATGACCTCCAGGTACAGCTCTTTCTGAGAATGGTCCAACAGGCCCCACTCCTCCTGGGTGAAGTCCACAGTCACATCCTTGAGTGTTATGGACCCCTAAACCAGCAAAAGTCATGAGATGTAGAGCTGAACCTTCAGAATCCATATAGTACAACCTTCATCAACTAACCAGAGGAAACCAAAGTACACAAGGGATTTACCCAAACCCCTAACCTTGAAGAGTGTCAGAGCCAGCACTGAAGACCATTCACTCAGAGCCCAGTGGAATCCTGACAAAGGCATTTTGTGTTTGAAGTGAGAATCAAGTTGTGAAGAGTAAAACCTGGAGAAGTTTCTTACTCTGATATGCTTTTCCCTATGGAATCAGGGAGATGGGAAGTGCTCTCTGAGTGAGGTGGGAGATTCTGGGGAGGAGAAAGTGAGGTGGTCTGATTCCTCCTCATCACAAGTGTCAGAACTGATCTGGTAATGACATTTTTTGGTAAGGGTTTCTGAGAAGGTAGCATGCATTGTATATTCTAGGAGGGAAATATAACCAATGATTAATGAAGAGAAAACAAAGAAAAAGGAATTCTCTGCTTAATTATCCTAAGAGGCTGAAACAATTTTTATCTAGATGAAAGCATAAAGAGGATTCCATAGTTTTGTGGGATCAAATTCTGATTCTAGCTAAATGAAGAAGCACAATCACATGTTATATTGAGTCTTTGGGGAAACACAGGGTAGGATGTGCCATAACTAAAACATCCCATCTTTATGATGAATGTCATTTGTTACTGGAATATATTCAATCATTTTATATTTAGTTACTATACAGAAAGAAGAGAAAGTATGAGGAGGAAAGAAAGGGTTGTTCATCTTTTAAAAATATAACATTTTATTAACTGGGATTGGGGATTTAGCTAATTCAAAAGAAAGACACTAAGAGTGTAATAATTGGAATTCTCAAGAGGCAGAATTTCTCCATTTTAAATAATTTATTAATTGACTGGTTATTTAAGGTAGTCAGTTGACTCTCCAAAATCTAAAAGAAAAACAATAGTTTTCTCCTCTAGCACACGTCTTCTCTCACATATATATATATATGTATATAGATATATGTATATAGATATATACATACACACACACACACACAGGTCTTCTCTCACTTTACACACACACACACGTGACCTCACCAATCAGTCCCTCCCATGACATCTCAGATTCATAAATAGCTACTGAGAAGGGGGTCTTAGGAAACCTCAACTCTTCCCTCATGACTTCATCACAGGAGAAGCAGGTCCTTGTCCATACAAGGAAGGTGTCAGTCCAAGCTTTCCCCAGCCTTGTGGCTGGCCCAGCACACTCTCAGAATGTGTTAAGGTTCCCCAAGGCTTGCCAGTTCTGCCCTTAATCCTTTTAGCTTAACAAAAGAAGGGAGGTTCCCCCCTAGTTTCATAAGCTGGGAGGAAGGGGACAGAAAGTCTGGAGCTTGGACCTTGACTAGGCTAAAGGGAAATTTATTCCACAAAAATGTCACAATTTAACCTTAAGTTTCAAAAACAGTTTATTTATGAAAAACAAAGGAGCCAAACTTAACCCTGTAACTATGGAAACCTGGGGATCAAGGATCAAGAGAAGAAGCTAAGAGGTAGACTGAGGAATAACTGACAAGGCAGTGGCAGGGCTCTTCTAGTTTTCCAGTCTGCTCCATGGAAAACATAGGGTGTAGTTGGTATTGGAAACTCTTCCATTTCACCCCTTCATGACCCATTCCCTATTTTTCAGCTTGGAATGCCCCTGGAATAGCCAGGAGAGGAATAGTCTGAGGAAAGGCTAAGTTTCAAGTATGGGAAGACACAATTCCTCAGACCCTCAATATAATCTAGAAACCTGAAACCCTACAGGTATGTTATTGGAATTTTGGGGTCTCTGAACTAAATTTCCTTTGAGCCCACTGGCTTCCGGTGGAAGTTTAGGGGTCCTTGAAATACATTTCCAGCCTGTGAACATTATTCCTAATCTGACGAATACAATACAATGAAACTTTGAAAGAGTTGCCTTAGAAACAAATTGACAGATGAGCATTTCCTTTCCTTTGGCCCCCTTGTTAAAAAGTTTGCCCATCCCTGACGTAGACCAGAGGATAAAATTACGTGGCTGGACTTGCTCTTTTTCTTTGCTGGCTTGGAGGGTGATGATGCACCATGGGAGAGGAGGCAAGGGCGTGTGTCTTTTAAACTGACTTAACAAGCATGGCATGTAGCTTCATTTTTCTAATGGTTACCAATAAATTTTTTAAGACCATAATACTTTTAAAACTATCCTTTTATATTCATTTTATTTCTTACAATGATGGCAACCAGAAGTTTGGAGAACAAATCCTCAACTTTTCAGAAAGCTGAGCAAGCCATGCTTCTTCTGCTATGGCTTTTCACCCTCCACCCCCAACCCCCAGCAGAAGTCCAAGAAAATTCCAAATTCTCTCTGGAGCTGCAGACCTGCTTTTGCTGTTTTTGTGCTTTTACTTTTGGCCACCCTACTCAGTTCTTTTGAGTGACTTTAAAAAAAATTTTTATTTTAGAAAAAATTTCCATGGTTACATGATTCAAGTTCTTACTTTCCCCTTTACCTGCCCCCCCTATAGCCGATACGCATTTCCACTGGTTTCTTCATGTGTCATCGATCAAGACCCATTTCCATATTATTGATCGTTGCATTGGTGTAGTAGTTTCGAGTCTACATCCCCAATCATGTCTGCATCAACCCATGTGTTCAAGCAGTTGTTTTTCTTCTGTTTCCACTTTTGAATGACTTTTTTGAAAGGCAAAAGTTATTTTTCTGCACCCAGCTACTTTCCTTTAAGTGGCTTTTTGGGGAAAGGGGAAAAGTCACTTTTCTTGCTGCTTATTCCTGCCTGCAGTTCATTATCTTCCCGATCCCCATGGCTGCCAATCCAGCCGATGCAGCTGCCCACGGCCCAGCCCAACCCTCCCTGGATTGATCCTAGATACTAGCCGTTCCCTGTTGCTGTTTCCAATGTTCAAAGCAGTGCCTGGAGCTGCTGCTGATGATGATCCCGGATGCCACTTGAGGACTCTGGCTGTTCTTGGAGCTCCAGAGACTTGGGAAGTATAAACCCCCTTTTTTTTCATCGTGTACACCCGAGAGTCTCCTTGATGCTTTCCTTGGAAGCCCAGGTGTGTTTCCTCTGTTTCCTCTTAGACCGTAAGGACTTTTTACCTGAGGAGAGTTTCTGATTCTGACCCCCTGCACCTGGGTTTTCAAGCCTGATCTGTTTTTCTAGGCCACTCCCCTTTCCCCCCCACCTCCCTGCCTGCTCCAGCTGCTTAGCCCCTACCCCAGTTAGGCTTCCATGCTCTGCCTTTTGGGGAGGGGACTGAGAGAGTAAATGGGCCCTAGTCTTTTAACAGGAAGTAAAATGGCAAGCATGGCTCGCACTACCCATTTCAAACAGATCCCAGTTGTGGGATACTTTTTCTTCCTACCATTCCTTGTGATTATCCTGCCTGAGACTCAGGGAAGAGAACCATCCCCCTATGCACCCTGGCCAGTTAGGCCTGTCCAGACTCTGTAGATAAAAGGAACTTGAATGGATAGAGGAAAAAAAATACTTTAAAAAGTCTGGAAGTAAAATTAGTATGCCTCCTCAGACTCCACTGTTTGTTTTTTTTTGAAAGTCTCTGTATATTATTGTATTTAATTTTGCTGTTTTAAGTTCATATGTTAATCTGATCAATATCTTATCTGTTACATGAATCATTTTAATTAAGACACCGTGTCTTAGATAAATTTATTGGAACTCCTTGATAGTGAGCACGTCTATTCTGATTAGTAAAAAGGTTTTGACTTCATTGCTTGTCATTTGCTTTTATTATTGTATTTGCTAATTTTTTTAAGGTTTAAAATTTTTTTAAATTTATTTGTATTAAGTTAATTCATATCTATTCTGTCCTATGATTTTATGGATTCTGTACTGTTTCCCCACTAATTTTATTGAACATATCATAAAAGCCCATAAGTCTTATGTATCCTGGATTTGTCATCTTAAATATTGAGGTCACATGCTGCTTGTTCAAGTCTTTTCTTTTGTTACTTATCACATATGATGATGGATGGACTCCATCAAAACTAGTTACAATTATATACAACCTTGAATATGATGCCTTAAGAATTTAAATTGTAATTTAATGAGAGGTCTTTTTAGGATACCTAGTAACTTCTGAATGGATGATAGGTTTTATATATATATATATAAATAAAATAAAGAATGTTGTTTTAAAAAGGTAGAGAAAACAAATAGAAGTTTCCTACCCAAACTCTTTATATTTATAAAAGCAGGAAGCCAAAAAGCTCCTGCATGCATGATATTTTAACTCTTTATTTTAATTTACTTTCCCATCAGAAGGATCTAGAATTCTTGGTTATATTTTAGACCCAAAAGTTTTGTTTTTTTTTTTATCATATTTTTTTCCTAGCCTCTGCTAATAAATTTTGTTAAAAATATCTCAGCCAAGGATCAATGATTTGCTATGCCCATAGAACTTGTGACAAATATACATCAGTTCATAGATTTTTAAAATATCACACAAATATAGAAACTCATGTGAATCCTATATGATAGTGGATTTATTTGCTATTGTCTTTAAATGTGTTATTATAATTTTGGTACTTTATTTGAATGTGCATTATAAATCTGCTATTTTGTAAAAGCCATTTGCATTCACAGGAGTTCATGGCAAAGCTTAAAAGGAAATGGATCTCATTTTTGGGTGAGAAACCTTTTGCTGATTCTAAGCTACATATTTTTGATTTTTAAAACATTCTTTTATTTTTTTCTCCTTGTATGTACAATACAGATTTGGGTTTTTTTTTCTCTCATTTTGTACTCAAATACGTTGTATTTTTCTCTGAATTTTATTTTTCTTATTGCTTTTCCTTTTATTTTTAATAGAGTTGACTCTTTTCCCTTTTTCTCATTTCTTGTACTTAGAGTACATATTATCAATATTAATCCTTTTTGTTTTTACAGTAATATACATTTAATATAAATATAAAAGTGCTGTAATATTAATGCATACCCACAAAGCTTTAGACTATGGTAACCTGCCATGTATTGGTAAATGTTATGGGACTGTGATAAATTATTCTGTCTGATTCCAGGAGAAGGGAAGAACTCAACCACCATACAGTGCAAAAAGCACAAGGTCATGGAGACTGACCAATCCCAATGGGATTGATGAGAAACTGCACAGTGCAAGGAACACAAGGTCAAAAAAGACCATACCAATCCAGATAGGATTGATGGAACTTTCTAACGCCACTACTGAGGGATCTGAACCTAGCGTTTGGGGTTTGGTGTTGTGGCTGTTCTGACACATGTTAGAGGCCAGACTTCCCTGAGCTACATCCTAGTCAAGTACCAAAGTTGGCTATCATTCTGGCTCTCCCTATCCCTGAGAGTGAAGGCAAATCAGACCAGGGGAAGACACTTCCCTTTCTCAAAAAAATTTAGTCCTTTTCTTTCTAAATGTGGCAACTTTCTAGTCATGGCTACTAAATGGGTAAGTGCACAATTGCTTAAATCACTTTAATTGGGTCTTGATTCAAGGACCTGCTATAAGTTTATTTTTCCTTTACTTACATTTTTGCACATAAGACCTTGACATTTTATATTTCATCCACAAGTTATTTTTTCTTTGGATTTTTTTTTGTTTTGTTTCTTGGATTTCTTTTGATAGTTGACTCATATAACCCCATAACTCAGCCATGTATCCTTAACTGATCTGGGTGTTGGCCTTTACCCTCTTCGGGGGTGTGGGGGGGAATGTGTTATCAATTCTCTTCAGAAGGGAATGTATGTATTATAATCTATAATGTAAAGTTTAAATTCTTTTGAGAGTAATTTCAGGATAAGAAATTTGCCACCTCCCTAAAATCCAGACGATGAACCTGTTTGGAAGAAGACGCCATGAAGATGCCTGCAGAAACCTACACTGCATCAAGAAGATCCAAAATGAACTCTGGGGTGCAGTTGATTGAATTATGGGGAGTTGAATGCATTTGTTTTGAATGTACACTCTTATGCAGAAGGGGACTGCTCCCTAATTGGCTTTTTGTCAATGCATCTAGCAATCTTTGGATCATTGGTTTTGTCCTCTTTTCTTTTATCCCCCAATTTCCGTAATTTATAAGTTAGTTATGTAGACTGGTCTCCCCAAGAGGATCACGGGAGGGGGGAATGTGTTATTGGAATTTTGGGGTCTCTGAACTAAATTTCCTGTGAGCCCACTGGCTTCCTGTGGAAGTTTAGGTGTCCTTGAACTATATTTCCCATGAACTCACTGGCTTCCTGTCTTATGTAATGACACAGACAGTTACATAATAATGTAGACTGGAGGATAAAATTAAGTGGTTGGACTTGCTCTTTTTCTTTGCTGGCTTGGCGGGTGATGATCCACCATGGGAGAGGAGACAAGGGCGTGTGTCTTTTAATCTGACTTAACGAGCATGGCATGTGGCTTCATTTTTCTAATGACTACCAATACATTTTTTAAGACCATAATACTTTTAAAACTATCCTTTTATATTCATTTTATTTCTTACACAGGACCATTCCACTGTCCTCTGCACCCATCTGGGGGCTAATCTGTTCCCATGACTACATGTAACATCCTTCAAAAGACACCTTCATGTCTTGACATGAATGTATCCGAGCTGCAGAAATGGCATTCCATCTCACACAACAAAACTTACTCTCATACAATGAGATCAGAGAGGAGCCCCTGGAGCCAGGTCTGGGAGGGAGAATTGGTCCTGATATATCTGAAAGACATTCAAAGAGTTCAGACGGGAAAGATGAAGCCCAGTGGAAAGGGCAGCCACCAGAAACAGGGGTAGCAAAAGGTCCTCATTCAGATATAGCTAGAATCAGAAGACAGAAAGATTTCAGCCTCAAAGGGAAGCAGAGAAATGTGGTTCAAAGGGAAGAATGAAGAGACCTCAGTTTGAAGGAAAGACAGCTTCTTGTTTGGAGCTACTCTACTCTGGATATTCCTAGTAGTCCCCATTGCCCCACCTACCCTACGTCTGAAGTTCCAAGATCAAAGCTGTTCTCCAATGGTACCCAAGGCCAGGACCTCAGGACCCTGCATGCACCCCAAGGCCTGCCCTCTATTATCTGGAATGTCACCGCCACCAGAATGAGCCCTCTTTGGCCTAGACTCCACACAGATCTAAAGCACCCCAGGGCTTGATATTTCATCTGGGTAGCCACCTATAAGACTGGTCACCCTGACAGCTTCCCCCTCCCTCCCTCTCCACTTATTCATTTCCATACTCTAAGAATCTAGTGACACTGGGCTCTTTCTTATTCCTCACAGGAAACTCTCCATCTCCTGTCTTTGCATTTTCCCAGGCTCTTCAGCCTCCTTCCCCAGCCTTCACTACTGTCCCCACTAGTCTTTGCCTCCTGAGTGCACTGGATTCCTTCAGGTCTGGATGAAAATATCATCGTCTACAAAAGACCTTTGTTGACCCATTTTATTTGTTTGATCTCCTACAATTTATCTTATACATATTAAAAGGAAAATTCTTTTATTGCCTTTATATTATTGATCTTGAAACAAGGAGGGATCACATATAATCCTTTAGATCAATGATTCCCAAAGTGGGCGCTACCACCCCCTGGTGGGTGCTTGCAGCGATCCAGGGGGACGGTGATGGCCACAGGTGCATTTATCTTTCCTATTAATTAATATTAAAATTTAAAAAAATTAATTTCCAGGGGCACTAAGTAACATTTTTTCTGGGGCAGTAGGCCAAAAAAGTTTGGAACCACTGCCTTAGATGAATAACTGCAATGACAATTTTTAAGAGTCAGACCCAGTTATTCCTGTAATTCTGTAAAAAATATCTATTATAATAGCAGAATATGGGCCATAGTATTAGAAGGGATGGAGTTTGGTGTGTTAGAATATCAGAGTAATGAATGATATTGAAGATTTCTGTTGGAAGAATAAAAGTTTGAGGTCTGTGTAGTTATCTGGGGAAGCTGAAAGCTCTGAAGAAAGAGCTGCTTCCCTGGGAATGGCAAGTCCTTAGCTGGCCTGAGGGGATCACAGGAAAACAATGTGGGTGGGTTTAGGTACTGTGTGATCCTTTGAAGATTTATGCCAACTAGAAGCTCCCCAAAGCACTGCGGCCCAGACAGGTGGTGACCTAAGTAGTAGGAGAGTCCCAGAGGATTCAATTCTGTTAACCTTGTACTGTGATGAGATCCCCGAGCAAAAGATCCAAAGGCCCTCAGCTAGAAAGCCCCCAGCCCCATCCCCCCGACTTCTCTCCTTCTCTACACAGTGGCTCCCTGGAAGCCCCTGAGGGCATCTGTACCCCCAACAGACTCTTGTGTATGTTCCATGTAACCCACGACAGCCTCTGATCCTCCCATCTCCATATGAGACGTATTCCATAAATCCCTGCACGACAGGCTGAGTCGTGATGCTTCAAGTTCTCTGTTAAACATGGCCTGTTACCGAGCGTATGGAAAGTTTGCTAGAAACTCCAGTTTGTTATGAAAATCATCA
Organism: Gracilinanus agilis; assembly: GCF_016433145.1. Taxonomy (NCBI): domain Eukaryota; kingdom Metazoa; phylum Chordata; class Mammalia; order Didelphimorphia; family Didelphidae; genus Gracilinanus; species Gracilinanus agilis. The sequence goes on from NC_058132.1 coordinate 4,214,861, forward strand.
GGACTTCCATTAAAGTTGCCACTGCCTGACTGCTACCCCTGATCCTGGCCTCCTGCTTCCGGCTTTCTTCTCTACCTCACCATCTTCCTACCCCAACGAGGACTTCGTGGACCCCCCAGACTTTGGCAGGGAATCCGCCGGCTGAACCCCGTTTTGAACTTACCTTCTGCCTTGTAAATGACATGCGCAGTACCTGTGGAAAAACCCATAAACACACTGCTGTGCGTCTCTGGGGGCCTTTGCTGCAGGGGGGCCGGGTGCCACCTCCAGCTTCCACTGACCACAACTAAAGTTTGGATCTTCGGCTCAGAATTATGACTCGGCCATTCCTTTATATAGTTTGTCAGTGTGAGGAGATTAAGGAAAGGATGCAGGATTCTGAGATCCCTTAAGGAGAAGTTCTGGGGATGCCCAGGAGCTTTCCTTTTAGGGGGACTCTCTGTTTTCTCACCCCTCATTAAAGAAAGATCCTGCTGGGAGCTGAGGTACGCCACCTTCCTGCCAGGTCCTGCCTCCCTCCCTCCCCAGCTCCCACCCAGGCCTGCTCTCCTCCCTGGGGAAGCTCTCCTCAGCCAGCCCAGCCCCCTGCCCTGGTGCCCCTCCCTGCCCACCCTGATGCCAGCCCCCCCCCAGACTCTGTCTTCCTCAGGCTGGGGAAGCCCCATCCCGTCTGTCATTCCCCCCATTCCCCAGCACCTCCCCTGAGGCCCTCCTGGAGCCAGTAGGAATGGCTGTGAGCAGGGAATGTGGGGGAGAACCTCAGTGACTGGCCTGGAGGCTGCCTTTGCAGGGAGGACAGAAGGAGGGCCCGGATGTCCTGAGCAGCCCCTGCCCTGCCCCCGGCCCTCACCTGCTTCTTTTTCCTGTCTAATGAGGCACAAAGGCCTGGCCAAGGCTGAGCCCCTGCCTGAGCCATGAAGCAGCCCCGAGTCCTCTGGCCTGGAGGAAGAAGCCTGGCTGGAACCCTTCTCAGCAGCCCTTCCAGCCCTGCCCGCCATGCCCGGCCCTTTCCTTCTGCTAAAAACGCTCCTTTTCCTGTCTGGGCCTCCCCTGAGCTCCCCCCAAACTCCTCCTGAAGCCTCCCTGGCAGGCCTGAAGGAGCCGCCCAAGCCCAGGGCCTGGAGCTCAGCAGCACAGCCTGTCCCTGGGCCCTCCCTGGAGCTGGGGGACCCCCGGCCATACCCGCTGAGGGGGGGGGCGTCACACTGAGGGGAGGAATGAATGGCAGCGCCTGGGCCTGTGTGGCTGGAACCTGGGCCACCTCCTTCAGGCAGGGGCTCCCAAGGCAGGAATCCCCAGAACACGGGGGATGGGGGGCGGCCAGGGCTGACCCTGGAGCTCCCCCTGAGGACAAGCAGGGATGGCGCCCCCTGGAGGCCTGGCGGAGACACAGCGCTGAGTTCTGCGGGATTCCAGCCTGGGGGAGCCTGGCCAGGGCTGGGGCTGGGCTGCACTCACCTGGGAGGGGGGCCTCGGGGTCCCGGGGGCCATTCCCTCTGGCTGCGGGCTCTCTGCTGGGGCCACACGGGGGTCCTTCAAGGGGTGGAGCCCCGAGGTGGGGGGACTTCCTGTTTGTGAGCCTGTGGGGGAGGGAGGGAAGGGGAGGGCTCAGAGGGGCTCCGGGTCCCTTCCCTGGCCTCAGGGGAGCCTCTCCCCCACAGGGGGCAACAGGGAGCCTCAGGCTTGGAAAGGGCCTTGGACTGGCCAGGAAGAACCCCGCCCCCCCTTCCCACGCCATCTTTGGCTTCATTCCATTCAGAAATTGCACTGGGGGGGAATGAGGGAGACTGCTGGGGGGAGGGGCTACTGGACAATGGGGGGGGCGATGGAGGGGGGCGGGCATCAGGTGGGGGCGGGGAGAGCGTGCTGGCATTTCCTCAGTGCCCGGAGATCGGGGCTCCTTCCCTGGCACGTGGGCACG